>NW_004444006.1:10066513-10096006 GCF_000243295.1 Trichechus manatus latirostris | reverse complement strand
ATCTTAAGTGAGAATAACAGCACAATTGGAAGAGCGTAGTCAATGTCACTGAACTGTGCATGTAGAAATTTTTGAAATGGTGTATCTTTGGCTATGTGCATTTTCACCAAAAAAAAAAGAGGTTGAGGAGTTAGAGGGTGGATATGTTGTGGGGTTGTTAACCAATGTTATAAAACAACATGTGTACTTCTGTTTCATGAGAAACTCTTTTTCTGTAAGCCTTCACCTGAGGTACAATAAAATAAAAATAAAAATAAATAAAATAATGCACAATATCATTGGTACCACACACAAGTAAAACTTTTTTGAAGATTATTAAAAAGCCGTTGCAGCCGTACATCGACAAGTTGGATTCAGAAGAGGATGTGGAACAAGAGATATCATCGCTGATGTCAGATGGATCCTGGCTGAAAGTAGAGAATACCAGAAAGTTGTTTACCTGTGTTTAATTGAGTATGCAAAGACATTCGACTGTGTGGATCATGACAAATTATGGATAATTTTGTGAAGAATGGGAATTCCAGAACATTTAATTGTGTTCATGAGGAACCTGTACATAGACCAAGATGCAGTCGTTCAAACAGAACAAGGGGATACTGTGTGGTTTAAAGTCAGGAAAGGTGTGTGTCATGGTTGTATCTTTTCACCATACTTATTCAATCTGTATGCTGAGCAAATAATCCGAGAAGCTGGACTTTATGAAGAAGAATAAGGCATCAGGATTGGAGGAAGACTCATGAACAACCTGAGTTGCTGCAGATGATATTCTTGCCTGCTGAAAGTAAAGAGAGCTTGAAGCACTTACTGATGCAGATCAAAGACTATATAGCCTTCAGTAAGGGTTACATTTCAACATAAAGAAAATAAAAATTCTCACAACTTGACCAGCAAGCAACATCATGATAATTGGAGAAAATATTAAAATTGTAAAGGATTTCATTTTACTTGGATTCACAATCAATGCCATGGAAGAGAGGTCAGGAAATCAAAGGACACATTGCATTGGGCAAATCTGCTGCAAAAGATCTCTTCATAGTCTTAAAAAGCTTGCGCCCGCCCAGGTCATGATGTTTTCAATTGTCTCATACCCATGTGAATGCTGGACAACGAATAAGAAAGACTGGAGAATTGATGCCTTTGAATTATGATGTTGGCGAAGAATATTGAATATGCCATGGACTGCCAGAAGAACAAACAAATCTGTCTTGGAAGAAGTACAGCCAGAATGCTGCTTAAATCAAGGATGGCAAGACTTCATCTCACATACTTCGGACATGTTATCAAGGAGGGATCAGTCCCTGGAGAAGGACATCATGCTTGGTAAAGCAGAGGGTCAGCAAAAAAGAGGAAGACCCTCAATAAGGTAGACTGACACAGTTGCTGCAAGAATAAGCTCAAGCATAACAACGATTATGAGGATTGCGTAGGACCTGATAATGTTTTGTTCTGTTGTACATAGGGTCGCTATGAGTCAGAACTGACTCAACAGCACCTAACAACAAGAAATGTATATTTATATACATATATATAGTCGTTTACAGCTATAAATTTACTTCTAAGCTCTGCCTTCATTGTATCCCATAAGTTTTTACATGTTGTGTCTACATTTACATATGCCCCTCTCCAGGTTCTGCAGTTGCTTCTTGTTGTTCTTCTTGCTGCTGTTTGGTTGTTTAGTGACTTTTCTGGACTAGTTACGTAAAGTCTGTATCCTTTGTCATATGTAGCCACTTAAGTCTCTGCTTCGTTAGCTTAGTGGTCAGCTAATGATTGAACAGAGAAGTCCTTAAAAGGCTGGAACTGATAAGTCTCTCAGTTTTTGCCAAGGGATTCTATGTGTTTTTTGGGCATGCCTTCAACACTCAGCCATGCACTTAAGAACTAGGCATTAGCCTTCATTTCTGCTTACGTAGAGTTGCAAAATCAGCCAGTGTTGAGAGCTTATGGCTTTCTCAGGCCTTTCCTGAGCATGTCTGATCTATTCATAGCCCCTCCGAAGATCTTATTCCTCAGCTTTTCCTTTTAAGCATTTTGGTTAGCCTATTGTTTTACACAGTGACTGCAAAAATGGGTTCAAAAACATACCAACGATTGTGAGGATGGCACATTACCAGGCAATGTTTCCTTCTGTTGTACATAAGGTCTCTATAAGTCATAACCAACTCAAGGGCACCTAACAACAACAACAACATCGTTTGCCCCAAGTATAATCCACTACCTGAGATAGCTGCTGTTAAACAATTGCCTTTAAATGTTTTGGACAAAAGCCCCTCAGGGAAAAGCTTTTTTACACTGGGCAAGAGCTGACTTTGGTGAAACAGAAAGCGCCTTCCTTGCAAGTGTGGTCTTCCAGGGCAGATCAAATAATGGCAATTATCTGGGAACGAGGCTTTGCAGGGCCTCCTACCCCCTTCTGATCCATCTGGTGCCTGTTGGGCTGCTGGTTTTCACAGTGGTCGTAGGCTGTTTGTTTTCTTTGTTACCACAGAGGTGGAGATGGGGGGGTAGGAATAGGGATAGTTAAAATTCTGCAAACTACACTCTTCTTACTGGTATTCAGCTGAATTTCTTGAATAAACAATCCCCAGGTTGCTGCAAACTTTTGGTAATTTCCAGGGTTCTGAAAACATTTATTGTGACAATTTTTCTATTTTTCTCATTGCTTTTATGGAGGAGAGACTTTTCCGAGGTCCTTACTCTGCCATTTTTGCTGACGTCCTGTACAAATTTTCATTGTATATGTCCAGCAGGATGCTTGTTGTTGTGCTGGGTATCTGTGTGTTTATCACTTGATAATTTTGTTGGGGACCCACCATGTGAGAGGGAACACAACAGGAGATCTGGAAGCAAATATGTATAAGATACTAACTTTGATCTCAAACTTTCACTCTCCCGTGGATTTAACTAAAACATTTAAAACAGATTGATCCCAAAGCTAGCATCCAGTCATCAAATTATATCTTAATTCAGTAAGTTGGGAGTAGGGATGAGAGATGATGGAGAGGGGTTATGTCTAGTTGCCATTTTTTAAATACAAAAAAGTTTTCACCCAGAAATTTGCCGGCAGCCTGGCTAATATCTCTGATCACAGCTAACTTCATCCCTAACCTCTTCAGAAAGTTAAGAGCCTCAAATGAGTAACAGCACAGATGAAGGGCTGCAGAGACGTCCCACATGAAGGGTCAGAAAGCAGGGATTCATTTGAACAACAAATCATGAGCTTTTTTTATGTTTTTGTTTTGTTTTGTTTTAATTTTATTTATTTTGTTGTTGAGAATATACACAGCAAAACATACACCAATTAAACAGTTTCTACATGTAAAGTTCAGTGACACTGATTACATTTGAGTTGTGCAAACGTTTTCATGCTCCTTTTCTGAGTTGTTCCTCCCTCGTTAACATAACTCACTGCACCCTAATATTCCTATCTAATCTTTCTAGTTGCTGTTGTCAATTTGACAACATACAGATAGTTCTTAAAAGAGCACAATGCTCAAGGCAGGCAGTTTTTACTAGTTAAGCTAAACTATTGTTTGGTTTTAAGAAGGCTTCAGGGGATATTTTTGGTTTAAGATTTAAAGATTATCTCAGGGCAATAGTTTCTGTGGTCATCCAGCCTCTATGGCTCCAGAAAGTCTAGAGTCCTTGAGAATTTGAAATTTTGTTCTGCATTTCTCCCCTTTTGATCAGGATTCTCTATAGAATCTTTGATGTAAATGTTCAGTAGTGGTAGCCAGGCACTATCCAGTTATTCTGGTTTCATGGCAAAGGAGGCAGCTGTTCATGGAGGCAATTATCCACCCTAAACCTCCAAACCAAGGAACCAAATCGCATGAGGTATTTGGTTGTACATAAGCAGCCTCAGAAGTTACTCTTTTGTTGTTGTTGTCATAAATATGTCTATCACACAACTTTTGCCAGTTCAACTTTTTACAGGTGTACAACTTATTAACAGCACTCACAATAATCTGCTGTGCAACCCATTTGCCTTTCCTTGTCTTTTTATTTAAGTGAGGTCATACAATATTCGTCCTTTTGTGATTGACTTATTTCACTTAGCATATCTTCAAGCTCCATCCATATTTTGTAGCATGTATCAAGACTTTATTTCTCCTACTGGTTGAGTAGTATCCCACTGTATGTGTTTACCAAATTTTGTTTATACATTCATCTGTTGATTAGTATTTAGATTGTTTCTACCTTTTGGCTAATGTGAATAATGCTGCAATGAACGTTGGTGTACAAGTCTCTGCTTCAGTCTCTGATTTCAAGTCCTGGGGTATATCCCTAGGAGTGGAATTGCTGGGTCATATAGTAGTTCTATTTTTAGTTTTTTGAGGAACCACCACACTGTTTTCCACAATGCCTGTACCATTTTGCATTCCTACCAGCAATGGATAACTATTTCAATTTCCCCATATCCTTGCCAATGTTTGTTATTTTCTGCTTTTTGTTTTGTTTTGTTTTTATCTTAGCCATACCAGTGGGAGTGAAGTGGAGTTTCATCATGGTTTTTATTTGCATCTCTCTGGTGGCTAATGAAATTGAGCATCTTTTCATGTGTTTGGTTGCCATTTGAATGTCCTCTTTGGTGAAATGTCTATTCAAGTCCTTTTCCCATTTTATGATTGGGTTATTTGTTTTTTTGTTGTTAAGGTGTCAAAGTTCTACATATATATTGGTTATTAGATTCTTATCAGATATATGGTTTCTGAAAATATTCTCCCAGTCGGTAGCTTGTCTTTTCACTTTTTTGGTTAAGTCTTGATGAACAAAAGTTTTTAATTTTTATGAGGTCCCATTTATTCATTTTGTCTTTTGTTATTTGTGCTTTTGTTATTATGTTAGATAATCCATTGTTAAAAGCTAGGCCTGACAGCATTGCCCCTGCATTTTCTTCTAAGAATTTTATGGTTTTAGTTTTCAGATTTAGGTCTTTAATCCATTTTGTGTATGGTTTGAGGCATGGATCTTATTTCATTTTTCTGCATGTGGAAATCCAATTTTCCCAACACCATTTATTGAAGTGACTCTTCTTTCCCTATCAAATGGACTTGGCACCTTTGTCAAAAATCAGTTGACCATAGACGTGTGGGTTTAATCCTGGATTCTCAATTCTATTCCATTTATCCATTGTTATACCTACACCAGAAAGTTTTGATTACTGTAACTGTATAATATGTTTTAAAATCAGGAAGTGTGAGTCCTCCTACTTTGTTCTTTTCTTTCAACATTGCTTTAGCTATTTGGGGCCTCTTGCCATTCCATATAAAGTTGAGGGCTTCTTTAATTTCTTTCAGCAATGTTTCATACTTTTAAGTGTACAAGTCTTTCACTTCCCTGATTACACTTATTTCTAATTATTTCATTCTCTTAGATGCTATCGTAAATGGAATTGTTGTCTTAATTTCCTTTTCAGATTTCTCCTTGCTGGCATATAGAAACCCATCTGATTTTTGTGTGTTGATCTTGTACACTGTGTCTTGCTGAATTCATTTAGTAGCTCTAGTAGCTTTCTTGTGGATTATTTGTGATTTTCTAAATGTAGCATTATGTCATCTGCAAATAGGAATAATTTTACTTCTTCCTTCCTGCTTTGGATACTTTTTCTTTCTTTTTCTTGCCTAATTGCTCTGATTAGGACTTCCAGTACACTAGTGAAGAGCAGTGATAAGAGAGGTAATCCTTGTCTTGTTCCAGTCAATACTTGCTTCATAAATTTGGGGGCTCCGATGTTAGGCACATAGTATTTATAATTGTTATATCTTCTTGATGAATTGACCCCTTTATCACAGTATAATGTCTCCTTTATCTCTTATAACCAATTTTTACTTAAAATCTATTTTGATTGATATCAATATACTACCCTAGCTTTTGCATGGAACATTTTTTCATCCTTTCACTTTCACCATATTTGTGTTTGAGGGCTTAAGATGTGTCTCTTGACAGCATAAAGATGGATCACGTTTTCTTACCTATTCTGTCAATCCCTGCCTTTTTATTGGAGAGTTTAGTCCATTTACATTTGAGGTAATTACCAATAAGGAAGTGTCTTAGGCATCTAGTGCTGCTACAATAGAAACATCACAAGTGGATGGTTTTAACGAAGAGAAGTTTATTTCCTCACAGTTAAAGTAGGCTAAAAGTCCAAATTCAGGGAGACAGCTCCAGGGGAAGGCTTTTTCTCTCTGTCGACCTTCTTCTCTTCAGTGTTCCCCCGGACTAGGAGCTTCTCTGTGCAGCGACCCCAGTCCAAAGGATGCGCTCTGCTCCTTGCACTGCTTTCTTGATGGTATGAGGTCTCCCTGTCTCTCTGCTCACTTCTCTCTTTTATATCTCAAGAGATTGCCTCAGGACACAGTCCAGTCCTGTAGATTGAGTCCTGCCTTACTAACACAACTGCCACCCATCCTCCCTCATTAACATCATAGAGGCAGGATTTACAACACATAGGAAAATCACACAGTACCAGGAATCATGGCCCAGCCAAATTGACACACACATTTTTGGGGGGACATGATTCAATCCATGACAGGAAGTAATTACTTTTCCTCTTTTGCTATTTGTTTTTTGTATGTCTTAATCCTTCTTTTGTCCTTCATTTCCTCAAATTTTGTCATCATTTGTGTTTAATTGATTTTTTTAATTGATCCATTTTGATTCCCTTGTCCTTTCCTTCTGTGTATATTTTTAGATATTTTCTTTGCAGTTACCAGAGTATTACATTTAACATACTAAATTTACAACAACCTGGTTTAAATTGATATCAACTTAACTTCAGTAACATACAAATACTCTATTCCTATATCACTCCTCCTTCCCTCCCATTTATATTGCTGTTATCAATTACATCTTTATACATGATGTGCCACATAACAGGAATTTATACTTTTTTTACACATTTCTTATTATAAATATGTAGGGCATAGCTAGAATTACCAACCAAAAATACCATAAAACTGGCCCTTATATTTGTCCATAAAATTACCTTTACCAGAGTCCATTTTTTCTATGTATGGCTTCAAGTTATTGTCTAGTGTCTTTTCCTTTCAAGCTGAAGGACATTCTCTAGCATTTCTTGTAGGGTAAGTCTAGTTGTAACAAACTCCCTCTGCTTCTGTTTCTCTGGAAGCATCTTAATGTTGCACTCATTTTTGAAGGACAGTTTTGTCATATATAGAATTCTTGGCTGACAGTTCTTTTCTTTCAACTCTTGAAATATGTTATTCCACTGCCATCTGGGCACCATCATGTTTTTGAGAAAAAAAAATCAGTGCTTAATCTTATTGATGATCCCTTATATGTGACAATTCACTTCTCTCTTGCTGCTTTCAACATTCTCTCTTTATCTTTGGTTTTTAAGAATTTGATTATAGTGTTTCACTGTGGATCTCTTTGTGTTATCCTACTTGAAGTTTGTTAAGCTCCTTGGATTTGTAGACTCATAACTTTCATCAAATCTGGAAATTTTTCTGTTACTATTTCTTTAAATATTATTTCTGGCCCTTTCGCTCTCTCTCTACTCCTAGGATTCCAATGATGCATATGTTGATTCACTTATTACCCATTGCCGTCGAGTTGATTCTGACTCATAGCGACCCTACCGGACAGAGTAGAACGGCCCCATAGAGTTTCCAAGGAGCACCTGGTGGATTCTAACTGCCAACCTTTTGGTTGGGAGCCGTAGCTCTTAACCTCTATGCCACCAGGGTTTCCATGATTCACTTGTTAGTGTCCCACAATTCCATTTTACTTTACTCAGTTTTCTTTATCATTTTCTCTTACTGCTCTTCAAGTCCAATCATTCTAATTGCCTTATCCTGTAGTTTTATGATTCTTTCTTCTCTTGGCCCAAATCTGCTGTTGAATCCCTCCAGTGAAATTTCATCTCAGTTATTGTATTTTTTAGCTCCAATATATCTGTTTGGTTCTTTTTTTATAGTTTCTATATCTTTATCGAAATTCTTATTTTTGTTTCTGTACTGTTTCCATGATTTCCTTTAGTTCATTGTCCATGTTTTCCTTCAGGTCTTTGCTCATAATGTGAAATAAAATTAATAATCATTTTACTTTGATTTGAAGGGGTTTCTCTTACCTGTAAGCCAAAAAAGATCCAGATCCCAAACTGCAAAACTATACTAATCTTGCCAGCAGTTTGCTAACATATTTTTCACCCAAATCTGCTAATCTACTTTGAAGTATTGTTAACTTGACTTTTTCTGTCTTAAAGACTGTAGTCAATAACAAATCCATTACCTCATGATTTAACAAAAAAGACTATATGCTTCCTTAAATTTAACTTCAAGTGGTCTCATAATTACAAATTTGCAAATAGCCAAACTTTCTGGAGTTATTTTTTTAACGTTGTCAATAACTGTTAAGTACTTTGTCACCATGGAAAATTGTATTCATTAAGTAAAAAAAAAAAAAAAAAAAAAAAAAAAAAAAAAAACCTCTATTTAACCCTCTGTAAAATCTGCAGTCCCCAGAAGTGTTTCTCATTGCAGGGAGAGATGCTGTCCCAATTTAAAAATTGTTTATTAAATCATTGAGCAATCAAATATTGTGTTATTCTTTTGAGCTAATTCAAGAGTTTATTTTTAACATATTTAATATTGTTGCTTCAAAATCTTCTAATCTGTTCATTGTCTAGACTTCCATATGGGCAATTTCTTTTTCTTCATATTATTCTTTTGATTGGGCCATTTGTTCCTGTTTCTTTGTCTTATTACTATTTTTTTTTGTTGAAACGGGAACATTTTAATATTGTAATATGCTAACTCTGGAACTCAAATTCTTCCTTTTCCCCAAGGATTTCATTTTTTTTAATTGTTGAAAGCTGTAATAGTCTGTTTGCTCAGCAGCCTCCTCTAACTATTTTTTCAAAGTCATTGTTGTTAGGTGCCATCGAGTTGGTTCTGACTCATAGTCACCCTATGTGCAACAGAACGAAACACTACCTGGTCTTGCGCAATTCTCACAATCATTGCTATGTTTGAGTACATTGTTGCAGCCATTGTGTCAGTCTTTCTCATTGAGGGTCTTCCTCTTTTTTGATGACTCTCTACTTTACCAAGCATGATGTCCTTCTCCAGGGACTGGTCCCTCCTGATAACATGTACAAAGTATGTGAGATGAAGTCTCACCATCCGTGCTTCCAATGAACATTCTGCTGTACATCTTCTAAGACAGATTTGTTCATTCTTTTGGCAGTCGATGGTATATTCAATATTCCTTACCAACACCATAATTTAAAGGCGTCAATTCTTCTTTGGTATTCCTTATTCATTGTCCAGCTTTCTCATTTGTATGAGGCAATTGAAAATACCATGGTTTGGGTCAGGCACACCTTAGTCATAAAAGTGACATCCTTGTTTTTCAACACTTTAAAACTGTCTTTTGCAGCAGATTTGCCCAATGTAATACGCTGTTTGATTTCTTGACTGCTGATTCCATGGGTGTTGATTGTAGATCTAAGCAAAACAAAACCTTGAAATTTCAATCTTTTCTCCATTTATCATGATGTTGCTTAATGGTCCAGTTGTGAGAATTTTTGTTTTCTTTAT
The DNA here is from genome assembly GCF_000243295.1 of Trichechus manatus latirostris. NCBI lineage: Eukaryota > Metazoa > Chordata > Mammalia > Sirenia > Trichechidae > Trichechus > Trichechus manatus. The sequence continues at coordinate 10,086,440 of NW_004444006.1, read as the reverse complement.
GTTGAGGAGTAATCCATACTGAAGGCTATAGTCTTTGACTTTCATCAGCAAATGCTTCAAGTCCTCCTCACTTTCAGCAAGCAAGGATGTGTCATCTACATAATGCAGGTTGTCGATAAGTCTTCCTCCAAACCTGATGGTGCATCCTTCTTCAAATAATTCAGATTCCCTGGTTATTTGCTCAGCATAGAGATTGAATAAGTATGGTGATGCATACTTATTCAATCTGTATACTTCTGCACACAGATTGAACAACCTGTACACACCTTTCTTGACTTGAAACCACACAGTATCCCCTTGTTCTGTTGAAACAACTACCTCTTGGTCTATGTACAGTTTCTTCATTAACACAATTAAGTATTCTGGAATTTCCATTCTTCTCAATGTTATCCATAATTTGTTATGATCCACACAGTTGAATGCCTTTGTGTAGTCAGTAAAACACAAGTAAACATCTTTCCAGTATTCTCTGCTTTCAGCCAAGATCCATCTGACAGCAGCAATGATATCCCTTGTTCCACGTCCTTTTCTGAATCTGGCTTGAATTTCTGGCAGTTCCTTGTCAATGTACCCCTGAAACCACTTTTTAATGATCTTCAGCAAAATTTTACTTGTGTGTAATATTAATGATATTGTTCGATAATTTCTGCATTCTGTTGGATCACCTTTCTTTGTAATAGGTACAAATATGGATCTCTTCCAGTCAGTTGGCCCGGTAGCTATCTTCTTAATTTCTTGGCATACACAAGTGAGCATTTCCACTGCTGCATCCATTTGTTGAAACATTTCAATTGGTATTCCATCAATTCCTGGAGCCCTGTTTTTCGCCAGTGCTTTCACTGCAGATTGGACCTCTTTCTTCAGTACCATTAGTTTTTGATCATATGCTACCTCCTGAAATGGTTAAATGTAAACCAATTTTTTTTGGTACAGTGACTCTGTGTATTACTTCCATCTTCTTTTGATGCTTCCTGCATCATTTAATATCTTCCCTGTAGCATCCTTTAATATTGTAACTCGAGGTTTGAATTTTTTCTTCGGTTCTTTCAGCTTGAGAATGCTGAGTATATTCTTCCCTTTTGGTTTTCTATCTCCGGATCTTTGCATATCTCATTATTACTTTACTTTGTCTTCTCGAGAAACCTCTCAAAATCTTCTGTTCAGCTCTTTTACTTCATCATTTTTTCCTTTTGCTTTAGCTACTCTACATTCAAGAGAAACTTTCAGAGTCTCTTCTGACATCTGTTTTGGTCTTTTCTTTCTTTCTGGTCTTTTTAATGACCTCTTGCTTTCTTCACGTATGATGTCCTTGATGTCATTCCATAACTCTTCTGGTCTTCTGTCATTAGTATGCAATGTGTCAAATCTATTCTCAAGATGGTCCCTAAATTCAGTTGGAATATACTCAAGGTCATACTTTGGCTCTTGTTGATTTGTTCTAATTTTCCTCAGCTTCAACTTGAACTTGCATATGCATAATTGACTCTGTGTTGCACAGTAAGCCACTAGCCTTGTTCTGCCTGATGATACTGAGATTTTCCATCGTCTCTTTCCACAGATAGTCAATTTGATTCCTATGTATTCCATCTGGTGAAGTCCACCTATATAGTTACCGTTTATATTGTTGAAAAAATGGTATTTGCAGTGAAGAAGTTGTTGGTCTTGCAAAATTATGTCATGGGATCTCTGGCATCATTTCTATCACCAAGGCCATATTTTCCAGGTATCAATCCTTCTTCTTTATCTCCAACTTTTGCATTCCAATCACCAGTAATTATCAATGCATCTTGATTGCATGTTTGATCAATTTCAGACTGTAGAAGTTGGTAAAAATCTTCAATTTCTTCATCTTTGGCCCTAATGATTGGTGTGTAAATTTGAATAATAGTTGTATTAACTGGTCTTCCTCGTAGGGGTAGGGATATTCTCCTGTCACTGACAGCTTTGTACTTCAGGATAGATCTTGAAATGTTCTTTTTGATAATGAATGCAACGCCATTCCTCTTCAAGCTATCATTCCCAGCATAGTAGACCATATGATTGCCTGATTCAAAATGGCCAATACTGTTCCATTTCAGCTCACTAATGCCTTGAATACTGATCTTTATGTGTTCCATTTCATTTCTGACAACTTCCAATTTTCCCAGATTCTTACTTGATACATTCCATGTGCTGATTATTAATGGATGTTTGCAGCTTTTTCTTCTCATTTTGAGTCATGCCACATCAGCAGACGAAGGTCCCGAAAGCTTGACTCCATCACCATCACTAAGGTGGACTCTACTTTGAGGAGGCAGCTCTTCCCCAGTCATTTTTTTAGCGCCTTCCAACCTGAGGGGCTCATCTTCTGGCACTATATCAGACAATGTTCCACTGCTATTCACAAGGTTTTCACTGGCTAAGTTTTTCAGAAGTAGACTGCCGGGTCGTTCTTCCTAGTCTGTCTTATTCTGGAAGTGCCGCTGAAACCCGTCCACCAAGGGTGACCCTGCTGGTATTTGGAAATACCGGTGTCAAACTTCCAGTATCACAGCAACAGACAAGCCACCACAGTATGACAAACTGACAGGCCCACATAAATAATTATGTATAATTTACCCAACTGAATCTCAGGGCTGAAGGAATCGGTTGAAACCTCCTCTCTGCAACATTCATTTCAAATGAAAATTCAACTTCTTGAATCCATCCACTCTTACTAATCTTAGCACCTTAAGAAGCTGGGGGATGGATGATAGAGTTTCTTGATACGTATCCCAACCACAGTGTGAGGGATTCATAAAAAACACTCCACCAGGCTGGGCAGGGTTACTAGCCTCACCCTGCATCAGATTCATAGCAGTGGGTAGCCTAGCCACCCATACCAGCCCAGGAGTCATTTCTTGGAAAAATCTCAAGATTGGCAAAGTTTTTTGTTGCTGACCCTGACTTTCTGATAGTCTTGCTTCTTTTCTGTCCAAATATCCTGACAGAATTACAAATATCACTGCTTCGAGATACTGGCAGATACAACTGTCCCTCTGTCCTCCCTAAAGCTTCCTCCTGTCACATTCCAGAGCTACAGACCCTGGAGGACAGATATCACTGCCTTAGGCTCACCACAGATTTCACAAACACTGGACCAGGTCCTGGACACACCCCAGAGGCATCTTAAAGGGCAGACCCGTGGGAGACTTCTCTATGGCTAAGCTCAACACCCCCCCACCCCCGCACCCTCACTCTGGAGAACTGCAGCAAAAGGGTTCAAGTTGTCTGTAGGCAGTTTTCTAATCATGTGCTATCACCTGGTGGTTGATCATTATTTCTACATGTGCACAAACAAATCAGGAGTTTGATTATGGATACTGGACAAAATGGGCTTTTCTCGCTGCAAACGTAGAGGCCTTTCCAGGAGTTTGGAAGAAAACTTCTTACTAATTAAGTTTGTTTATATAAGGATGCAAGTTGTGCAGGGAAACTACAATGTAGTTATTTGGGTCGTAATTTCTATTCTTTTTTTAAGTTAGCAGTTTAAACTTAGCTTTTATTAAGCACTGAAATACTATTTACAAACCTGGTTATTTTATTGATATAGTTAGCCATATATAAAAATATGAAACATTACTTTCAATTGACTCCTAAGTTTCAGTGGTGTGGTGGAGAAGAAAGCCTGCTTGGAGTGGACTCTAGGAGAGAAAAGGGAGATTGTGAGGACAATCGAACATATTCACTTCTTGTAAGAGTTTCTAAGTGTTTGGCATAATGTGCCTGGCAATTCACAAGATTTTGGTAAGGATTTTTGAGTAAATCAGAGGTAATTATGTACATGAAAACTAAGGGCTTTTTTACCTCTGATGTGCACAAGAATCCTATGACTCTCAAGGCTGCCTGGGATTACTCGAACCCTCCTCTCTGAAGCATACAAATGACCACTCAGGCTCCATTTCAACACCTCTAATGCTGCTAATCTCATTACTTTATAAAGCCAGGGATGGCCTGACTGATGGAAAATGTTTATGGGAATCCCATATGTAATGTCAGGGGTCTCATTAACCTCTCTTGAAGCTCATTCCCCTAATCTTGTCTATACAACTCTGGGTCCATCCAGAACTCTGGAGCTCTCTGTCCAAGAGCAAATATGGTGGCTCAGGTTCAATCATAGGGTTTGAATGGATATTTATTGAGGGGCTGTACAAATAATGCAGCATTTACCTCTACACTATACAGAGTCTTTACTACCCATTCATTACTACTCATAAAAGTATATGCCATGTTTTTATGTTAATAACGCGTGTGTTATACGTTTTTTGCCAACAGTGCCCTATCCCCTCCCCAGGTATTTTCATAAGCATGCTATGCTAATTTTTTACAGCAACATGTTTAAAAAAATTAGTATAGCACACTTATGGAAATACCTTGAGGGAGAGGGCATGGTTGGCAAAAAATAAAAATAAAAACCTTGTAACACGTACATTATTTGCATAAAAATAGGGTACTTATGTATCAAGATGATCTTTAGTATATCATCTATAAAATGCAACTGTTAAAATGTGGGGAATCATCACTCAGGAACATGGCAATGGGGTATGCATGCAGTAGGGTGATCAATCATCCTAGTTTGCCTAGTACTGAGGGGTTTCTTAGGACAGGGGATCTGAGAAGTTGCAGAACAATTTGGCAGCATTTGTCACTCTAGCATACAATGTAGCATTCTTTGCTGAATAAAATAACCTACCCTGGAAGTCTGCATGGTGTGTTCTCATGGTGAGAACATACAGTGCTGTTCTGTTCAGCAAGCAGAAACTTGCCTTAAGCCTGCTGGGAGGTTCAGGGGAAAGGAAAAAAAGAAAGATTGGAAGGGTGGGAGTAAGAGAAACAGAGACAGAGGGAATATCACATACCAGGAATGTATCCACTGCTTGAACACAGTGCACTCAACTACAGGAGGGAGGAAAACCAGAGTCAGAGCAGATCAGATGGAGGGGGTTGAAGGGGGCAGGTCCTCAGCCTCTTTGCACCCAGCAGAGTGAGGAGCTCAGCTGGTATCTTCAAGAAAGTCCTCTTGGTCACTACCTGCACATCACACTCTCTTGGAAGCATGATCTTCGTTCCCTTCCTTCCACTGCCTGAACTGATGAGTCTGATTTCCCTCCATCATTGTGGGGAAATGTCAGCTCCAGGCGGGGGGCGGGGGGTATCTGTAGAGTTCACTGCCGTATGCCCAGTGCCTGGAACAAGGCCAGGGATGCACACCGTGGTTGTTTAATGAATGTCAGGGCTGGCAGGGACCTCTAGGTTGAGGCTATTTACTTTTCTGTGCAGAGTGTGAAAGATCCACTTAAAGACACTGAGGAATTTGTTGTTTTGTCTGACACCACAGAGAATCCACTCAGTGACACAGGTTTGACCCAGGAGCCTACTGGTCTCTGAGGGTCTTGAAGTACCCTGTTCCAGAGAGCCCTGGCATGTTTCACCAAGTCCTTCAGGTGAGAGCTTGGAGCCAGCCTTTGCCTCTCTAATTGCTCACTGCCCACCAGCTTCTTCTTCCTGTCAGACCAAGAGGACCCCCAGACCCCTGAATTTCCCAAGGCTCTCAAGGGTCCAGTTGTCACTCTGCTTTGCCTTTGCAAGGGAGGTACCAGACACTCAGAAACTCATGGCCTGAGACCCCGGAAGCTGCAGGCACAGATGCGTGAACAGTGATCAAGACCATCTACTGCCACATGCCCCTGCTCTCCCGTGTTTCTCTTTCATTAAGACTGGAATAAATTTGGAAAAGTTTGGTGGGTTTTTTTTGTTAATGTCTTTCTTACACCTCTTCAGAAAGACATTAATTTAGCTTGAGATGAGGTTGACTGTTGGTGATGGGGAGGCGTTTAAGATATACCCACGTACTTGAACAGTATTGCTTGTTCTTAAGTAGCTATTAGGACTGTTGCCTATGAACAATGATTTTTCCATAGGTACCTTGTTATGACCTTGAGGGGGGCAATTCAGTGTAAGAATGAGGAAAATATAATCTCTCCCTTCATAATCAGATAGTTGGATGTGGGCTTCAATTTGGGAGTAGCTGATTTGGAATCCTAAGGATAGTCCTTAGATTCACATGCACATAATCAGCCCTCAACTATCCCCACCCGAGAATAAGACCGAGCCCTTCCAAAATACTTCCCCCATTCTCTTCAGATTGAACATTCCCATATATCCCCCTCCCCTCCCAGCCTGTTCTTGATGTCAGAGAAGAAGCAGGAACTACAGCATCATGTTTTCTGGACCTTACGCACACTAGAGTAGGCCGAGAGATCTGGAGCCAGTATTCCATGGTGTTTACATCTAGGGCACATAAAGGCTTCCCAAGGCCAACAGGTAAGGATGCAAAACATGCATATCAATCTCTAAGAACTGAAGATAATTCTAGATCAATTATTATCATCATTATCCCCACCATGGCCATTCTAAGGTATGCAGAATACTGGTCCTTTAAAAACAAGCTAGTGCCGGCCCTTGTAATTTTGGTAAGGTTGTACTTTCATCAGATCATCTGTAGCTTCCAGGGCAAACCATAATAGGCTTGAGCTCCTCAGTCTGGCCATCAAGGCTCTTCCTGGCTTGAATTCAGGCTAGTTTAGACTTATTTCTCACTCTTACAAATAGCTTTCACCCTGGTGGTATAGTGGTTTAGAGCTTGCCTGCTAACCAAAAGGTTGGCAGTTCAAATCCACCAGCTGCTACTGTGGGGCAGTTCTACTCTGTCTATAGGGTTGCTATGAGTCAGAACCAACTCAATGGCAATGATTTGTTTTTTTGCCTTTTTTTTGGTTTTGTACATAAACAGGGCCACTTAATACATCATACATCCAGGCCTTTGCTTCACAATGAGTGCTTGCTCTCCCAACCTACAGGGGAGAGAGTCTGCTCAAAGACTTCTGGGAATCAGCTCCTGTGAATGCAATACTTAGACCCTCCCCCATCACTCATTAGAGATGATGGATGTAAAGACCTGGTGTGCACTGTAGAAAACTGGAAAGGGACAGGAACCCAGGACAGCTTCCAAACCCACAATAGGTGGAGTCTTCTCTCTGGCTCATCCAAAACCCAAGAGCAGTTGCTTTCTGAAAAGTTGTTTTCCACTCCAAGTTTTTGTCTCTCAGTCTTAAGGCCCATCAACTGAGGATCCTGACTCCTGCTCATGTTCCTACCCTCATATCTTCTCTCCTGTTTCTCCCAATCTTAACCTTCCAGTTGCACTGAAGAACATGGAATTCTCCAAATGCCCAAAATACTCTGTCTCAGGGCCTTTGTACTTATTAATCTTCTAGTCCTTCAGATCTCTAATGACCTTTCACTACAAAGAAGCCCCCCTTGTTCCAAGACACCACTCAGGATTAAATGTCTCTCCTCTAGGATCCCATAGCACCTAATTCTTATCTCCATTCTAGCAATTAATACACTGAACTACCATGTCTGGCTGATTCACTTACATGACAACAGCATCTAGATGCTCAGATCTGAGGCAGAGGTCGAGTCTGGCTTATTCTTGTGTCCCCAGTACCTGACTGTTTCATAATTATATGATATTAGGTACAATCATAGATTCTTTGGACAGTAGGACAAAACACAAAGACACTTGGATAAGTGAAAGGTAAAATTCTTTGTTACTTACAGCTCCAAATGAGAGAAGGCTATTGTCTTAGTCTTCTAGTGCTGCTATAACAGAAATACCACAAGTGGATGGCTTTTAACAAAGAGAAATTTATTCTGTCACAGTCCAGCAGGCTACAAGTCCAAATTCAAGGCATCAATTCCAGGGGAAGATTTTCTCTTGTCTGTCAATTCTGGAGGAAGGTCCTCATGATGCATCAGTCTTCCCTTGGTCTGGGAGCATCTCAGCGCAGGAACCTCAGGTACAAAGAATGCCCTCTGCTCCCGGCACTGCTTTCTTGGTGGTATGAGGTCCCCCGTCTCTCTGCTTGCCTCTGTCTTTTATATCTCAAAAGATATTAGCTTAAGACACTATCCAATCTTGTAGACCTCATCAATATAACTGCTGCTAATCCATCTTATTACATCATAGTGATAGAGTTTACAACACATAAGGAAATCACGTCAGATTACAAAATGGTACACGATCATACAATACTGGGAATTATGACCCAGCCAAGTTGATACACACATTTTTGGGGGGACACAATTCAATCCATGACAGCTATCATGCAGAGCCACACAGGGGGTTGCACCCAGAGACAGAGTAACTGCAAGCTGGAAGCTTATTATGGCAAGCGTAGTGGGGTTAGCTACATTGGGCTTCCTGCGGGTTGAGTATTTTGAATAATTCTGCAGGCCCAAGGAAAAAAGAGCTATCCCTGAGTGTTAGCAATCTGGGGCCTCTGGCAGTTGGGTACGTGTGTTGTAACCCAGGAGTGTTAGAGCCTAATAAAGGCAATAGTTGGGGTGCAGGCTTAGCAAACTGCTAACGAAGCATTAGAGCCTGATAAGAAAAATAGTTGGGAGTTGGGTTTAGCAAACTGCCTGCGAAGGAGAATTGAGAATTTTTAGCCATGATCTCAAAACTGGGTCAAGATTCCACTTAGAAATATATTTTACACTGCATAGTGCCTCACATCTAAACCAGTTGCTGTCGAGTCAATTCAGTGACTCCATGTGTGTCAGAGTAGAACTGTGCTCCATAGAGTTTTCAATGGCTGATTTTTCAGAAGTGGATCACCAGGCCTTTCTTCCAGGGAACCTCTGGGTAGAATCAAACCTCCAACCTTTCAGTTAGTAGCAAAGTGCATTAACTGTTTGCACTACCCAGGGACTCCACCTTACACATAGCAGATCAGTAAATGTATGTTGAATAAGTGAGTCAATGAGCAAAGTGTCTAATTCACTACATTTGTATTTTCCCCTATATTCTAGAGAAATAAGCAAATACAAGTAAATATCAGCCAAATGTTTGTACAAGAGACACTGACCAGCTTTTTATTTTATCTTTTCATGCTTGGACGGGGAGATCATTTTACTGATAAAGTATTTCAAACTTTCAAAGAACAGCTTATTCTAATGTTATATAATGTGTTCTAAATATAGAAAAATATCTTTTAAGACATAGCAAATATATAATTTTAAAACCTAAATAAATAACAATAAAACATTTGACTAAAATCATTCATAAACCTAGATTCTCAACTTAAATACTTAATCAAATGTTTATAGAATCAGGGACCTTGAAAGAATAATTATGCATGGCTTTTGTTTCAACTTCTATATACTAGCATTATCATTTTGTTTTAATTAGTTTATTCCTATGAATTGTCTAGCATTAGAATAAAGTTAATTAAAACAAAAAAAACCTATAATACACAAATTGAAAGCTAAATCACCAAGAAACACAAATAGAACTGGAACACAAATACCATGGGCAATATGTTCTCCTTAATCTCAGTCTACTCCTCCACTCTAGAACTCAGAGCCCCAGTGCCCATTGCTACAGGGCCCCTTTGACTACCCACAACAAAATAAAGTGAAGACTCTGCTTCAGCCTTCACTGGTGGCAGGAGTGGTTCCTGATACTAGCCTAAGATTGTAACCAGCACTGGCACTGTCCCCAGTACTGATATTTGCTCCAACCATGAATCTAGCACTGACACTGGGACTTGCATGGATACTGGTGCTGATACTTCCTTCAGTCATGGTATAAACACTGGAACTGGTACTAGCACTGTCACATGCCACATCATCAATAGCAGTTGCATCTCTGGCATGGGATCCTTCTTCCTCTTCTTTCAATGCTTCATTGTACTGCCATGAAAAGGATCTGAGGTGGGTGTCATTCACTTTGGCCATGAGATCCAGGACTTTCATCCTTCTTGTTTCCTTGTAGGCTTGATAGCCCCACAGAAATGCATAGCTCATGGTATTATTGTTGGGTGCCTACTTGTACTCCAGATGCATCTGTTGCACAAAAAACTTTGGTGATGAGCTTCCTGGACTTCCCCGAAGATAAAATACGTTTTGGATGAATATACTTCCAACACCCTCAACACCTCCCAGACCACCTCCTAAGGGGCCCAGCTGGCCTGCATGAAGATCAAGCCCAGGATAATCATCAGGAGCCCAGTCTTTGGTGCGCCCTTGTTGCCTCTCAGGCTCCAAACTAGAGCAGGATCTGTTTTTCTGATCAGGGCATAGAAGCACTCCGTTGGATCAAGTTCCTTCACCAGGAACCCAAAGACTAACTCAAAGTGATCAGAGACTCTCTTGAAAATCTCAAGGAAGAAGCTCCTGTACTTTGTGATGACGTACATCAACATGTTTGCCCTTTTGATCAGCACCTTTTTTGGATTCTGAACCAGCAGATGTTGAAACAGCTCAGCTACTTTCTAGTTCAGAGGGTCTCTGGCCATTGTACATCAGGAATGTTGGAGCCCTAGGGGTCTTGGACCTTCCTAGGGGTTGCTGGGGTCCACAAAAGAACTTTTAGAAGCACTTGAATAGGGGCTCCATGCCTCAGAGAAGGTGCTTCTAGAGCTCTGAGGAACATTTGATGTCCCCGCAGCAGGCACCCTCTTCAGGTTTCTTGGGCAAGGAGAGAGGAAGAAGATGTGGGTGGCCTCTGAGACCCGCAGGCCCTGGGTTTCATCTCTACCACGGACTTCCCTGCCTGCGGCTTTGGCCTGGGCGCGGGTGGACTGCCCAGTAAATAGGAACTCAGGTAAGAGGCACGCGCCCACGGGCGTTCAGTGGTGGACGGAGGGAGAATTGTGTACGACGCCGCGGCTGCTGCTGCTGAGAAAATCCGCGGCCCCAGGTTCTTGACTCTGAGACAGCCGCAACAGAGACCTATCCCCTCAAACCCCGAGAAGGAGGAAGTGGGGAGGGGAAGGGAGCTAAGTCTCTGGAGTATTCCTGGACCTAAGGTCCGGCGCCGCCCTGTAGCTCCCCTTCTGGTAAGCGATAATACTGCAGGCTAGGGGGACTGGAGAATGGGGAGGGGGGGCCTTACTCTCAGAGATGGAGTCACTGATGTGCGAGTTAAAAGAGATGGTAAGCGTAAACGGTCTTCGCACAGTGCCTGCCCCAGAGTAAGCACTTGATAACTGTTAACTATTATTGTTAAGAATGTCAGATCATTCTGGATAATTTTTGTCTCCCTTTCTTTCCCTTGTATAGAAGCTCCCTAGGAGGTGTCTCTGTTCCTGACTGTAGGCATTTAGCCAGCAGCAGACCCTGCTACTTCTTCTTCAGATAATCTACCTAAAGGTGCTTTGCTCAGTGACTGGCACAGAATAAGCATTTAGTAAATGTTACTTTGTGTTAGTTTTATTGTTATATATCACATTGTTACTGGGTGGAAACTCCAGGTTCTGCTCCGCGTGACGCGAATTGGCCAATAAATGAGAGACCGAGGTGGGAGAGCAGGAAAGGCACCTTTATTTGGTTGCACAAGAGGAGTCAGTCCGAGCTGCTGTGGCAGCTCCCCGAGGACAAGGGTAAAAGTTACTTTTAAGGGGTTTACAAGTAGGGAGTTCATACAACTTACATCAGCAACATTCTTAATCATACTACACAAGTGCAATGGGTTTTACATTTAACTTCCAAGCAAAGAAAGCAGATTCTAATGCAAAGCTGTGGGGGAGGAAGGCAAGCAAAGGAAACAGGATTCTAATGCAAAAGCTGCCAAGCTAAGAAAGCACGATTCTGATGCAAATCTGCTTGAGGTAGTGGAATTTTCCACAGCCTGAGGAATCTGTCTTAACATCTACATTGCTTGTACACTGTGGTCATCCAGATACGGAGGGAGGACCTAGGGAATAACTGATCTCCATGGAGAACTGGGGATATATTTTCCTTTTTAAGATCAATGGATCTGGAGAGTAAAATCTCAATTATCTTATGTGTTATTTCTCTACTAGACAGTCGAGAAAGTTGTCAGTTGTAATCTAACTTTCCAAACCATTTTTAATTAGTACATTTTCTTGTTACTTCTCTTACTGAGGTACACTCTTCCCCTACAAAGTGCTTTTTATCATTTCCCTTTTCATCTGAGATTCAGGGACCTTAAATAAACTCCTGCTCGAGGTCAGCCCCTAGGAATCCTACAAGTGACAGAAAGATCTCTCCACCTCAGGGAGTGCATCTTTTTATTGTATCAGGTGGTACAATTTAGCACTCCTTTTTTTTTCCAACTTAACCTTTCTAGATAGTAACCAGTGCAACCTTCTTGCACTTAGCAAACTTGTCTATCTTTCTAAAGCAATTTTTATCAGTCACTACAACATTTGCTAAATTTCCATATAATTTCTGCGGTTCTGCTTCAGCACTTTCCAATTTCTTCCATTGATCTAAATTCCATTGCCACTAATGCTACTATATAGCTTTAGAAATTGTTTTTATTATCTGAGTAGAATAAGTCCCCCACGTTATTTTTTCAAAAATTCTTCAAATATTTTGAAAATTGTAGTCTTCTATAAGAACTTCAGAATCAAATTTTCAAATTAAAAAAAAATTCCTGGCTTGGATTTTAGCTAGAATTGCTCAGGATGTATAGTTTACTATGAGACACAGTGCCTGCCCCAGAGTTAGCACTTGATAACTGTTGACTATTACTGTTAAGAAAGTCAGATCATTCTGAATAATTTTTGTCTCCCTTTAAAAATTGACTTCTTTAAAATATGGAGGCTTCCCATGCAAAAATATAGCATGCTCATCCATTGATTCAGGTTTTTAATCAAATCCTTCAGTTACTTTTTATAGTTTTCCTTATATAGCGCTTGCATATTTCTTAAGTTTTGTCCATGGAAATTTTTATACTATTATTGGTGATGCGAATTGGATATTTTCTCATTATATTTTTAATTACTTATTTCTGATGTATAGGAAGCCTAGTAATTATGTATATTTTATCTGGTACATGACCATCTTAATAACCACTCTCATTAATTGTAATAATTTTTCAGTGGATCCTCTTGCATTTTGTAGATAAACAATCATATTGTCTATATATTATATTACTCATTTTTCTTTTTCTTATCACATTGGCTAGGAACGTGGTACCATGTTAACTAGCAGCAGTGATATGAAGCTTCCTTCTGTGTTCTTCCTTATAATGGGAAAGACTCTTGATTTTTTTTTTTTACTTTTATTTATTTTGTTGTTGTTGAGAACGTACACAGCAAAACATACACCAATTCAACAGTTTCTACATGTACAATTCAGTGACATTAATTACTTTCTTTGAGTTATGGAACCATTCTCGCCCTCCTTTTCTGAGTTGTTCCTCCCCTAGTACTGTAATCTCACTGCTCCCTAAGTTTCCTATCTAACCTTTCAAGTTGCTGTTGTCAGTTTGATCCTGTATAGACTGATCCTGAAAGAGCACAATGCTCAAGACAGATAATCCTTACTAGTTAAGCTAAACTATTGTTTGGTTTTAAGAAGTCTTCAGGGGATATTTTTGGTTTAAGGTTTAAAGATTATCTCAGGACAATAGTTTGAGGGGTTCACCCAGCCTCCATAGCTCAAAGAAGTCTGGAGTCCATGACAATACAAAATTCTATTCTGCATTTTCCTCCTTTTGATCAGGATTCTTCTATAGAATCTTTGATCAAAATGTTCAGTAATGGTAACCGGGCACCATAAAGTTCTTCTGGTCTCATGGCAAAGGAGGCAGTTGTTCATGGAGGTGATTAACCACACATTCCATATCCTCCTCCTATTCCTGACTCTCCTCTCTCTGTTGCTCCAGGTGACTAGAGACCAATTGTGCATCGGATGGCCTCTTGCAAGCTTTTCAGACCCCAGGAACTATGCAACAAACTAGGAGGTAGAACAAAAGCACTAAATACTTTACTAAGCCAATTAACTGGGATATTGCATGAAATCATGACCCTAAACCTACAAACCAAGGAACCAAATCTACTGAGGTTTTGAGTTGTGCATAAACAGCCTCAGCAGCTACTCTTTTGTTGTTGTTGTAAATATGTCTATTAGACAACCTTTTCCAATTCAGCTTTTACAGGTGTATAACTTATTGACAGCAGTTGCACTAATTTATTGTGCAAACTAACCCTTAATCAACGCACTGATCATCGTTATCCGCCCCCAACTTCCACCCCGGTAGCCACTAATAAACTTTGGTTTCTATACATCTGATTTTTCTTCTCTTTTTATATAAGTGAGGTCATACAATATTTGTCCTTTTATGATTGACTTAATTCACTCAGCATAATGTCTTCAAGCTCCATTCATATTGTAGCATGTATCAAGACTTCTTTCTCCTACTGGCTGAGTAGTATTCCATTGTATATATGTACGACATTTTGTTTATCCATTGATCTGTTTATGAGCATTTAGGTTGTTTCCACCTTTCGGCTATTGTGAATGATGTTACAATAAATATTAGTGTACAAGTCTCTCTCTGAGTTTCTGCTTTCAAATCCTTTGGGTATATACCTGGAGTGGAATTGCTGTGACATATAGTAGTACTGTCACATTCCAATGCAAAAGTTGGAAACAAAGAAGAAGGATCAGTAGTTGGAAAATATGGCCTTGGTGATAGAAACAATGCCAGAGATTGCATGGTAGAATTTTGCAAGACCAGTGACTTTTTCATTGCAAATACCTCTTTTCAACAACATAAACAGCAACTGTACACGTGGGCCTCACCAGATGGAATACACAGGAATCAAATCGACTATATCTTCAGAAGGAGACAATGGAGAAGCTCAATATCATCAGTCAGAACAAGGCCAGGGGCCAACTGCAGAACAGACCATCAAGTGCTCATATGCAAGCTCAAGTTGAAGTCAAAGAAAATTAAAACAAGTCCACAAGAGCCAAAGTACAATCTTGAGTATATCTCACCTGAATTTAGAGACCATCTCAAGAATAGATTTGATGCATTAAACACTAATGACTGAAGACCAGACAAGTTGTTGAATGATATCAAGGATATCATACAGGAAGAAAGCAAAAGATCATTAAAAACACAGGAAAGAAAGAAAAGACTAAAACGGATGTCAAAAGAGATTCTGAAAGTTGCTCTTAAACTTGGAGTAGCTAAAGCAAATGGAAGAAATGAAGTAAAAGGGCTGAAAAGAATATTTAAAAGGGCAGCTCGAGAGGACAAAGTAAAGTAATATAATGAAATGTGTAAAGACCTGGAGTTAAAAACCAAAAGGGAAGAACATGTCTGGCATTTCTCAAGCTGAAAGAACAGAAGAAAAAATTCAAGCCTAGAGTTGCAATATTGAAGGATTCTATGAGCAAAAAATTGAACGACACAGGAAGCATCAAAAGAAGATGGAAGGAATACATAGACTCACTGTACCAAAAAGAATTGGTCGCATTCACTCATTTCAGGAGTTAGCATATGAATCCACAAACTACGGTACTGATTTTTGGTTAAATATATTGTTGGTTTCTGATACCAGTTGTGCCGGTTATCAACTTACGGTTTCTCAGGTAAAATAAATCCTTCTTTTCCCTACTTTTTGTTGCTGGAGCTGGGGTCCTGTTAACACTTATGCCGCTGTTATGAATTGAATTGTGTCCCCCCAAAATGTGTGTCGACTTGGCTAGGCCATGGTTCCCAGTATAGTGTGGTTGTCCACCATTTTGTCATCTGACATGATTATCCTGTGTGTTGTAAATCCTAATCTCTATGATGTTAATGAGGCAGCATTAGAGGAAGTTATGTTAATGATGCTGGACTCAATCTACAGGATTAGGTTGTATCTTGAGTCAATCACTTTTGAGATATAAAAGAGAAAATCGAGCAGAGAAGAGAGGGCCATCATGAAACCAAGAAGGAAGTGCCGGGTTCGGAGCATGTCCTTTGGACTGGGGTCCCAGCGCTGAGAAGCTCCTAGACTAGGGGAAGATTGATGACAAGGAACTTCTCCCAGAGTCAACACAGAGAGAAATCCTTCCCTTGGATCTGGCACCTTGAATTGGGACCTAGCCTCCTAGACTGTGAGAGAATAAATTTCTGTTTGTTATAGCTATCCACTTGTGGTATTTCTGTTATAGGAGCACTAGAAAACTAAGACAGAATTTCATACTGAGAGTGGGGTGCTGTTCTAACAGATACCTAAAATGTGGAAGCAGTATTGAAACTGTGAATGGATAGAGGCTGGAAGAGTTTTAAAATGCCTAATAGTAAAAGCCTAGATTGCATTGAAGAAACTGTTGGTGAAATTATGGACATCAAAGACAATTCTGATGAGGACTCAGAAGGAAATGAAGAAAGCTGTTACACTGGAGATGGTGAAGACATTGAGGAGCAGCAGCAGAGAAACAGCAGCAGCAGAACCAGGAGACCAGTGCGAGACAGCACTGGAGCCAATCCATGGAGCAAGAGAGCTGAGTGCCTTTGACAGGAGGCCTCCTGGCAGAGCGGGGTGTCTCTGAGCACTTATCAGTAGAGGTAAAGAGCTTTGGAATACTTGCCCGAGCAGAGCAGATGCTGGGCCTGCTCAAGGGGCCCAAGGGGCTGAGGGGTTGAGAAGGCAACAAACTAGGAAGCAGAAACTGAAGAGAAAAGGAGCACGGGAAGCAGAGATTCCTTGGTCTCAAAGGGTAGGGCTACAACCTCTAGGGTCTAAAAGGGTAGAACCACAGCCTGCTGCATCTGAAAGGGTGGGTCCGTGGCCTCCTAGGTCTCAAAGAGTCAGATCTTCACCAACACAGCTCTGGAGTGTGGGGCTACCTTTCACGAGGGCCAGCAGGATGGGGCTGGATCCACTGCCCAAAGCTGAGGGAGAAGGGCTGCCATGCTCAAGGGGCAAAAGAACAGGGCCTGCCAGGGCCAAGGGGTTGGGGTTGCCACCCTGATGGACTAGGAGAATGTGGCTGCCCAAATCCAAAGGAGCAGAGTTGCCGTTACTAGTGGGCCTGGAAGGTAGAGCTGAAGCCAAGGGCCGAGGGTCCTCCACCCAGAATCCAGAGAGTATGACCAACACCAAGAGTCGGAGGGCAGGGCCATTGCCTAAATGGTCTCAGAGAAC
The DNA here is from genome assembly GCF_000243295.1 of Trichechus manatus latirostris. Classification (NCBI taxonomy): domain Eukaryota; kingdom Metazoa; phylum Chordata; class Mammalia; order Sirenia; family Trichechidae; genus Trichechus; species Trichechus manatus. Next base: position 10,069,455 of record NW_004444006.1, on the reverse strand, counting down.
AGAGGATTATTTTCAAGCCTTGAGAGCTAAAGTAATGTGTTCTGCTGACTTGCTTGGTGCCTGTTATCCCTTCTTTCCTTCCAATTTCTCCCATTTGTAATGGAAATGTCTACCTTGTTCCTGTTCCACCATTGTACTTTGGAAGCAGATAACTTTTATTCTAGATTTTACATATGAAGAGGAATTTTTGGAATTTGGACTTGGAGTTGATTTAAAACTTTTGGGATGATGACGGGGTGAATGTGTTTTACATGTGGCAAGGACATGAATTTGGGGGGACCAAAGTGTAGAATGTTATGGATTGAGTTGTGGCCCCCAAAAATGTGTATCAACTTGGCTAGGCCAGGATTCCCAGTACTGTGTGACTGTCCATCATTTTGTGATCTGATGTGATTTTCCTATGTGTTGTAAATCCTACCCCTAGGATGCTAATGAGGCAGGATTAGAAGCAGTTACGTTAGTAAGGCAGGACTCAATCTCCTGGATTAGGCTGTATGTTGAGTCATTCTCTTCTGAGATATAAAACAGAGTATCAAGCAGACAGGAGAGGGACCTCATGCCACTAAGAATGAAGAACCAGGAGGGGAGCGCGTCCTTTGGACCCCAGGTCCCTGGGCTGAGAAGTTCCTAGACCAGGGGAGTATTAATGACAAGGACCTTTCCCCAGAGATGACAGAGAGAGAAAGCCTTCCCCTGGAGCTCGGACTCTGAATTCAGACTTCTAGCCTCCTAGACTGTGAGAGAATAAATTTCTCTTCGTTAAAGCCATCTACCTGTGGTATTTTTGTTATAGCAGCACTAGTTAACTAAGACACCGTGTCATCAGTGTCTAGTGGCAGCATGGAACTCACACTGACTGACAACCGTCTGTGAAAATGCCAAGGACATTGAAAGGCCATGGAATTCAGACCACATTTTAAAGGCCTTTGTCCCACTATGGCCACAGGTTAAATGGACCCAATGGAGTAGGGGCTTTTTCAAATATAGCAATTTGAGCACAGGAGTCAGCAGTGATATTACATTGTGTCTCTTTTGTGGGCCTTAGTGTAGGCAGAAACATGGGAAACTTTGAGGGTGATGTGTGGAGATTTGGCAACCAAATATTCCTAGTAAGAGTGCCTCCCAAAGATGATAGTTCTGAATTTGAAATACAGTATGAACCCATTGCACTGATCATGCTCCCAAGCTGTTGGCAACTGCCCAAGAATCAATGACTGTGGCAGGTAAAGAGGCCCTACTTTAGAGAGCCCTTTAATGCAATTCAGAGCCCTGGTGGTGCAGTGGCTAAGAGCTCAGGCTGTTAACCAAAAGGTGGGCAGTTCGAATCCACCAGCCGCTCCTTGGAAACCCAATGGGGCAGTTCTACTCTGTCCTATAGGGTCGCTATAACTCAGAATCAACTCAACAGCAATGGGTTTGGTTTGACTTTTGGTCTGATGCAATTCAATTATGACAGCCACTAGTTCTGCCAGTTGGGCAACCCTTGGGTTACATCCTAATCAGGGATGTCCTGGTTGCTCTCCAAAGGATCTTATTACATGTGATGGAGAAATTCATTTATAAAGTATACAAACTCACCTTCAACTTCACTAACCGTTTCCTAAAGTGCCCCCCAAATGGCCAATGGAACCAAAAATGACTGTGTGTCTTCTGGATCTGTGATGCTGGGCAAAAGACTAAAGGCTGGGAAAGTCACATCCTCCTAAAATTTGTGCATGCCCATGGGCTCTGGTCAGGCTCTATCCTGGAAATACCATTTCCATTTTAGCATGGAGTCCTTACATGCTGCGTTGAGCCTATAAGAGCATTGTTTCCATAACCCAAGATGTTATGGAGAACTGGATATGGAGTGTTATGGTTCTTGGAGACCAGTTCATTATTGGAGACCTGTTATGGCCTCTGTTTCCACTAGGGTCCAATAAGCAGCTAGGAGTTGGTGCTCAAGCAGAATGTATTGCTCAGCTGCAGGTGGTCAATTTTTATACTAAAATTCTAGTGGCTATCATGAGTGGTCCATAGGTTCCATGAGGCATAAGCATTAGTAGTGAGTGCATCAGACATGAAATAATACCCTGGCAGTATCAAAAGCAAAGCCTAGCATATGGCCATTTGTACAGTTTCCAGGTCTCACTGCTGTGGGGCACCCAGTTAGAAATGAGATGATTTCCTTGTGACAGCATAAATAAACTTAAGTAGGATTCGTAGGTGAGGAATCTGTTGGCACCAAAACCCAAATACTCCTAATATGTGTTGCTTTAAGGTAGTCAGGGGAAATAACAACAACAGTTGTTTTACTTAGTCTGGAATTTGTTGTCCTTCAGTGGAGTAGATTATTCCTCGGACAATTACCGAAATGGCTGGGCCTTGAACTTTATGGGGTGCAGTGGTCCACACATAGTCTGTGACAGTGGTGACCACTGTTTATATGTCCTGTTGTATACATTCCTATGTGGTTCCTTGGAGGAGTAGATCATCATATAAAAATTGACTATCCAGTAACAGGAGACTATTTTGCAGGGAATGTTGACAAATATTGTGGACATCTGAGCTCTTCAAATAGTCCACACACAACCTAATACATGTATACAGTTAGCTTTTGTATGTATGTAAAAGCAAATTGGGATGGGGAGGCTAGGCAATGAGAATTGAATATAATATATTGCTGAGGTTAATAATGGCAAAGTACTTAACCAACACTAGCCAAATGAACTGCATGAGTGATCTCAATAATGTTAGGGGTGGGGCTTTTTTTTATTGTACTTCAGGTGAAGGCTTACAGAACAAAGAGTTTCTCATGAAACAGTAGTACATATATTGTTTTATGACATCGGTTAAAAACCCCACAACATGTCAACCCTCTAACTTCTCAACCTTTTTTTTTGGTGAAAATACACATAGCGAAAGATACACCATTTCAAAAATTTCTACATGCACAGTTCAGT
>NW_004444006.1:10051133-10060782 GCF_000243295.1 Trichechus manatus latirostris | reverse complement strand
CACTGTCCATTTCTGAAATCTTGTTGTTTATCTTTTGGATTTCTAATTGTTGTCTTTGTATTATTTCTAGTTGTAAATTTATTTTGGCATTTTGTTCCTGCATTATTTTCCTAAATTCTTCTAATTTTTTGTCTGTATTTTCCATGAATTTGTCTATTTTTTCCTCATGATTGTCAGCTTTTTGCCTCAGCTCTTGGAGAATTCTGAGTATTAGAGATTTCAATTCCCTATCAGGTAGTTCTAGTGCATTTTCTTCCACTGGAGAGTCTTCTCGTATTTTATTTTGGACGCCTACTGGAACCATCCTGTCCTGTTTTTGTAAATATTTTTGATATTGTCTGCTGTCTTTGGGGCATTCAGTAGTTATTTTTTTGTTTATTGATTGTCGATTTGTTTGTTTCGTCCTTTTCTAAAAAAAATTTGACCATGTCTGAGCAGGCAGACTGTGTGTTGTTTGTTGTTTGCTCGTCAATGGGCACAATAGTTTTCGCCTCCTTCTCGAATTGGCAGGTTCAGTCACTCAGATATGGTATGGCAGGGCAGGTCTAGCTAAAGAGGAGTTACTGGGATGGATTGTTTGTGGCACTTACTACAGCCACAAGAGCAGGTCAGTAATCAGTGCAGGGCAGGTTCCAGTAGGCCATGCCTGTGCTGCTTGGTGGTGTGATGTCAAGCGCACGGTGCAGTTAGGCAGGATGCAGCAGGGAGATTGTTATGTGTGGAGCTAAGATGGATATGGGAAAGAGGACAGAGGAACAGGAGCTAAAAACATAAAAACAAACAAAAAAAATGCTAGGGGAGCTTGCCATTGGAATGGAGAGTTGAGAGACTATGAAATGGAGAAAAACAGAAAGGGGAAGAGGAAGAAAAGAAAAGAATGAATAAATAAAAATCGGAATGGTTAAAGAACCGCAAAGTTCCCAGGGATCCCACCAGTGCAGCTATGAGGTCTGGGGAAGTTGCTCTCAGGTGTTGCAGTACGGCCTGGCTAGAAGGCATAGAGTTATACAATGCCAAGTATTCAGGGAGCAGAAAGAGAAGGAAGACATAGAGAGACAAGAAACGGTTGTTTTGTCTCCCGCTGGATGCTCCGTGTGGCTGCCTTCTCGTACCCCGTTCGTTGGTCTCCGATAGGAGTCAAAAATGGCAGATCCATGCTGCATTAGCTGGTAGGGGACCTTTGCATGAATCTCTCCTAGCTCTCCGTTCTCTGTCAGATTTCTCACTCCTTTTGGTGCTTGGCTGAGTTCTTTATCTCTTCATTTGATGTTTTAGGGTTTCAGGATTGTTGTATTCTCTGTTCGGCTTAGTTTTTCAGATCTTTGCTGTGGATGGACTGTATGGTGCTTCTTCCTAGAGCGCCATTTTGCTGGAACCTCCCTAGGTATGGGGCTTTTAATGGGGGAACTGCATTGAGACTGCTTTAGCCCATTATGAGTCACCATTTATCTTTGTTGTTACTGGCTAAATGAGACTGTTGTACAATGACAACATAGATATTACTAGTCTTTGTTTAATCAGGTCATGGATGACCTATTTTAATTCCTTTAATTCATGTTTGAGTCTATCTTGGAGGTATTGACAACCATCAAAGGAAATTCCACCAGGGTACATTTGGCTTACCAAATAATTAGCACAACCAACACACTATTAAACTACCAATAAGTCAAGAAAGAAATCAAAAGAGAATGCACACATTTCCCAGACTCAAATAAAAATGAAAGCACAACATACCAAAATTTATAGGATGCAGTGAAGACAGTACTCAGAGAAAAACTTAAACGCAAGAAGAAAGATCTAAATCAACAGCCTAACTCAAAAACTTCAGAAACTAGAAAGAGAAGAGCAAACAAAGCCTCAACCTACCAGAAGAAAGGAAATAACAAAGATCAGAGCAGAAATAAATAAAAGCAAAAACAGAAAAACAATAGAGTCAATAAAACTAGTAGTTGGTTCTTTGAAAAGATCAATAAAATTTACAAATTCAGAAAGTTCATATCCACCAGACCAGCCCTACAAAAAATACCAGTGGGTGTTCTGCAGATGGAAGGGGAAAGACACTAAAAGTAATTCAAAGCCACATACAATCAGAAAGATCCCTAATAAAGGGAATTGCATAGACAAGCATAAGGGCTAGTAATAAGGTGCTCATGCTTGGTTATTCTAATTGTTTTGTCCTACACGCTTCTTAATAACAAATGTATAAAAAGAAAGGATAAAGTTATGTTACAGGGCACATAAAACATAAAGACGTAATTAGTGATAGCAACAACAAAATGGGGGTGGGGAGGAATGGTATAGGTATTGGAGTTCTAGTATGTGACTGAAGTTAAGTTAGTACTAACTTACCCTAGGATGTTATACATACAGGCTATTAAATGCAATATTTGTGGTAATCACTAAGAAAATATCTTTAAAATCATACACAAAAGGAAAAGAGAAGGGAACCAACATGGTTCACTACAGTAAACCAACAAAAAGCAAAAGCAAGAGGTAATAAATGACAAAGACAAAAAGGCTTAAGACTCACAAAAAACAAATAACAAAATGGCAGAAGTAAGTCACTTCTTATCAGTAATTACAGTGAATGTAAATGGACTAAATGCTTCAATAAACAGGCAAAGAGTGGCAGAATGGATAAAAAAAATTATCGAAATTATGTTGTTTATAAGACACACACCTTAGATGCAAGGACACAAATAGGTTGAAAGAGAAAAGATGGAAAAAGTATTCCATGCAAATAATAAACAAAAGAGAGCTGGGATGGCAATCTTAATATCAAAGTTAGAAGATATAAAGGTGAACTTTATATGGTAATAAAAGGGTCAATTCATCAAGAAGATTTAACATTCATTAATATATATGCGCCTACATATATAAAGCAAACACTGATAGAATGGAAGGGAGATACAGATAACACTACAATAATAGTAGGAGACTTCAATACACCATTGTCAATATTGGATGAAACATCTAGAAAGAAGATCATCTATGAAACAGAGGACCTGGATGACACTATAAACCAACTAAACTTAACAGACATATATAGAACACTCTACCCCAAAACAGGACAATATACATTCTACTCTAGTACACACAAATCATTCTTCAGGATAGACCACATGTTAGGTCAAAAAGCAAGTCTTGATGGATTTTAAAAGACTGAAATCATACAAAGCATTTTCTCTGACCACAGTGAAGTAAAGCTAGAAATCAATAACAGGAAAAAAAAACTGGAAAATACACAAACATATGGAAATTAAACAACACACTATTAAAATACCAGTATGGGTCAAGGATGAAATCAATAGAGAAATCACAAATTTCTTAGAATCAAATGAAAATAAAAGCACAACATACCAAAACTTATACGATATAGCAATACTCAGAGAGAAACTTATAAGCAGTAAATGCCTACATGTAAAAAAAAAGAAAAACCTCAAACTAACAGCCTAACTTGACAACACCAGGAGCTGGAAAGAGAACAGCAAACTAAACCTTAACCTACCAGGAGAAAGGAAATAGCAAAGATCATTGCAGAGATAAATAAAATTGAAAACAAACAATAGCGAGAACCAACAAAACCAGAAGTTGGTTCTTTGAAAAGATCAATAAGATTGACAAACTTTTAGCCAGACTGACAAAGAAAAGAAGAGAAACAATGTAAATAAGCAAAATGAGAAATGAAAGAGGGGACATTACAACTGACCCAATAGAAACAAAGAGAATTAGGACAGAATATTATGAACAACTGTACAGAAACAAACTGGATAACTTTGATAAAATAGACAAATTCTTAGAAGCACACAACCTATCCAAACTGACTCAAGAGGAATTAGAAAGTCTCAGACCCATAACAAGTAAAGAGATTGAATCAGTAATCAAAAACCTCCCAACAACAACAAAAAACTCCTGGACCAGATGGTTTCACTGGGGAATTCTACCAAACATTTAGAGAAGAATTAACACCAATCCTGTTTAAACTCTTCCAAAAGATAGAGAAGGAAGTAATATACCCTAATTCATTCTATGAAGCAAACGTAACCCTGATACCAAAACAAAAGACACCACAAGAAAAGAAAACTACAGGCCGATATCTCTTATGGATATAGATGCAAAAATCCTCAACAAAATATTAGCAAGCATAATCCAACAGCATATTAAAAGAGTCATACACCATGACTGGGTGGGATTTATTCCAGGAGTGTAAGGATGTTTCAACATTAGAAAATCAATCAACGTAATACACCCTATCAATAGAACAAAGGAAAAGAACCACATGATCATCTCTATAGATGCAGAAAAAGCATTTGATGAAATCTAGCACCCTTTCTTGATGAAAACCCCCAAGAAGATTAGAGTAGAAGGGAAATTTCAAAATATTATTCAGGACATTAAGGAAAGCCAACAGCCTACATTATACTTAATGAAGAAATACTGAGAGCTTTCCCCCTTGAATTTGGGAACAAGACAAAGGTGCCCGCTCTCACCACATCTATTCAATATTGTAATAGAAGTCATAGACAAAGCAATAAGACAAGAAAAAGAAATAAAAGGTATCCAGATTGGAAAAGAAGTAAAATTTTATATTTGTAGATTATATGATCCTTTGTATAGAAAATCTCAGAGTCCACAAGAAAACTTCTAGAGCTAATAGAGGAATTTAGAAAAGTTGAAGGGTACAAGGTCAACAAACAAAAATCCTTTGGGTTTCTATACACCAGCAATGAAAAATCTGAAAGGGAAATTAGGGAAACAATTCCATTAACAATAGCATTTAAGAGAATAAAATACTTTGGAATAAATCTAACCAGACACTTGAAGGACTTATACAATGAAAATTATAAAACACTGCTGAAAGAGATTAAAGAAGACTTAAATAAATGGCAAGATATTCCATGATTTTGGCTTGGAAAACCTAATATTGTTAAGATGTCAGCACCACCCAAATTGTTACACATGTCTATACTATCTATAGATTCAACTCAATCCCAATCAAAATTCCAACAGCCTTCTTTGCAGAAATGGAAAATCAATCCTCAACACTATGTGGAATGGCAAGGGGCCTCAAATAGCTAAAGCAATGTTGAAAGAGAAGAACAAAGTAGGAAGACTGACACTTCCTGATTTTAAAATATATTATACAACTACAATAATCAAAACAGCCTGTTACTGGTATACCAATAGATACACAGACCAATGGAATAGATTTGAGAGTCCAGAAATAAACCCATACATCTGTGGTCAACTGATTTCGTATAAGGGTGCTAAGTCCATTCAATGGGGAAAGAAGAGTTTGTTCAGTAAATGGTGTTGGGAAAATTGGATTTCCACATGCAGAAAAATGAATCAGGATCCATGTCTCACACAAAACACACACACACACATAAAATTCAAATGGATTAAGGACCTAAATGTGCAAACTAGAACCATAAAATTCTTAGAAGAGAGGAAGTAGAGCCAACATGGCACTATAGACTGAAGCACAATGCCGTCCCTCCACAGCAAAGACCCAAAAAACTAAGTAAAACAGAGACGAACATCAGTCCTGGAACCCTAAGTGTCAAATGAAGAGATAAAGAACTCAACCAAGCACTGAATGGAATAAGAAACTGACAGAGAACACAGAGCAAGGAGAGTTATGAGCCGAGGTCCTGTATCAGCTAACACAGCACAGATCCACCATCTTGGACTCCTGTTTAGAGATTGGTGGACAGTGAATAATGGAAAGCAGATTCACAGAGCTCCCAGCAGGAGACAGAGCAGCCGGTAGCCAGCAAGACACGCTTTTCCATCCCCCACCTTGCCTCTCCCTGCTCAGCCTTTGCTGCTTCCCGGATGGCCGATCCGGGAAGGTCGATTCCCAACTTTCCTGGTGGGCCGACTTGCTGCTTTCCAGAGGGCTGATTCCTGGCTTCCCGGAGGGCCGATTCTCTGCTTCCTGGTGGGCCAATTCACTGCTTCTCAGCAGGCTGATTCCTAGCTTCCCGGAAAGCTGATTTGCTGCTTCCTAGTGGGCTGATCTGCCACTTCCCAGCGGGCCACGACTGTGGCACAGAAGGCGCCGGTTCCTTGCTGCGTGCACTGGCACTGCCCACAACATCTGGCTTCTTCACCGCCATTACTTTGTTGCTGGTGTTGCTTTTTTTGGCCTCTTTTGGTTTCTTCCTTGCCTCTTACCTCCTTTCTCTCGAATATCTGACTCCGTGTGCCAACTTTGCTTCTTCTTGACAGGCTGTGAAGTGATGCTTAGCTGGGGAACTGCTTCCCAGGTCCAAGCCACCATGTTTCTGGGATCACTGGGGGCTTTTTTTTCTTTTTCTTTTTTCTCTTTCTCTTTTCCTTTTTATTTTTCTTCATTTCTCAGTTTCTCATCTCTTTCTACTTACCTTCTTTTCCTGTCTGTCCCCTGAATACCTGGGGCTGTGTATCATCTCCACCCTTTCTAGCTGGGCTGTACTGTGCAGCTTTGGAGCCACTGCCCCGATCTGCACAGCCATGCTGGCAGGATACTGGGGGCATTTTTGTTTAATTTTTTTGTTTGTTTGTTTTTCTTCATTTCTTGGTTTCTTGCCTCTCTAATCCAATGGCAGACTCCTTCAGCACTTTTTTCTCCTGTTTCTTTATACTCCTTCTTTTCTTTTCCATACCCAAACAACACCACACTTCACAACTGCCCCCTCCCCCTCCCTCCTGCCTATCTGCACCATGTGCTGAACATTATACTCCTAAGCAGCACAAACACAGCCTACCAGAACCTGCCTGGCAATGCCCCCCAGCTCACCTTGTCGGCACCAGTACTTGCCACAAACAACACATCCCAGTCCCTCTCCTTCAACTGGACCTGCCTTGCTGCACCATAGCTGAGCAACTGTCCCTGTGCATTGGACAAGGAGGTGACAAATATTATGTCCACAGATGAGCAAACAACAAAGAACAGACACCCTGCCTGGTCAGACATAAACAAATAAAACAAAAAAGCAGGACAAAACAAACAAATCTACAATCAATAAATGAGGAAAATAACTACTCAATGTCCCAAAGACAGCAGACAATATCAAAACATATAAGAAAACAGGAAAGTATAGTTCCAATAGGGGTCCAAAATAAAAAACCAGATGACTTTCCAGTAGAAGAAAAGGCACTCGAACTGCCTGATAGAGAATTCTAATCTCTAATATTCAGAGCTATCCAAGAGTTGAAGCAAAAAGCAGACAAAAAATGAGGAAAAAATAGAAAAATTCATTGAAAAGGAAGACAAATTCATGGAAAATACAGATAAAAAATGGAATTCAGGAAAATAATACAGGAACAAAATATTAAAATAAATTCACAACTAGAAATCATACAAAAACAACAACTAGAAATCCAAAAGATAAAAATAAGATTTCAGAGATGGACAGTGTCATAGAAGGGCTGAGGAAGAGGTTTGAAACGATGGAAGACAGGATAAGCAAGATTAAAGACAAATAATTGGATACAACTTTGAGGAAAAAATCAGAAAAAAGAACAAAGAAAAATGAACAAAACCTGAGAATTATGTGAGATGCAATCAAAAGCAAAAACTTACGACTGATTGGAGTTCCAGAACAGGGGGAGAAAACAGAAAACTCAGAGAAGATCATTGAAAAATTGCTGACAGAAAACTTCCCAATATCGTGAAAGATGAAAAGCTGACCATCCAAAAAGCTCAATGAACCCCATATAGGATAGACCCCAAAAGAAAATTACCAAGACATATCATCATCCCATTCACTAAAACCAAACACAAAGAATCCTGAGAGCAGCTCAAGAAAAATGAAAAGTAACTTATAGAGGGGAAAAATAAGACTAAGCTCTGATTACTCAGCAGAAACCGTGCAGGCAAGAAGGCAATAGGATGACATATATAAAACCTTGAAAGGAAAAAATTGCCAGCCAAGATTAATATATCCTGTAAACCTCTTTCAACTATGATGGTGAAATTAGGGCATTTCCAGATAAACAGAAATTAAGGGAATTTGTGAAAAACAAACAAAACTTACAAGAACTATTAAAGGGAGTCCTTCGGTTTGAGAACAAACAACATCAGACAACAGCTTGAATCTAGGACATCTAGGACACAAGATCACACCAGCCAGATACCAACCTAGGAAATATACTCTCAAGGACTATCCAAAACCAAAAGATTCATAACAGGGAAACAGAGAAGTTAATTTGCAAATTACAACAACATCAAAAAAATAAAAGAGTGAATTAACGGTGTAGGAATGGAGAGGAGGGTAAGGCGATACCAAGTAATAACAGACTGGTTCAAACCTAAAAAGATAAGGGTAAATTTCAAGGTAACCACAAAGAAAGTTAACAACCTACTCATCAAAATAAAGAAGAAAAACAAAATCTCAGTAGAAACAAAATCTACAAAAACAAAAGAAATGGAAAACATCCACAAACAAAAGGAATTCAGCACAGGAGAGGAGAGTAAGAGGAACAAAGAAATCATCAACACCACAAAAAAGCACTAAAAAATAATAACAATAAACTCACACCTATCAATAATTACATGGATTATAAATGGCCTAAATGCTCCCATAAAGAGACAGAGAGTGACTGAATGGATAAAAAAGAAGATCCATCAACATGTTGTCTACAAGAGATACATGTTAAAAACAAAGACAGAAATTTACTAAAAATCAGAAGATGGAAAAAAATTTCAAGCAAACAGCCACCAAAAAAGAGCAGGAGTGGCAATACTAATCTCAGATAAAATAGACTTTAAAACAAAATCCACCATAAGACAAAGAAGAGCACTATATAATGATTAAAGGGATGATCCATCATGAAGACATAACCATAATAAATATCTATGCACCCAATGGCAGGGCTCCAAAATACATAAAACAAACTTTAACAGCACTGAAAAGAGAAATTGACAGTTCCACTATAACAGTAGGAGACTTCAACACACCACTCTTGGTAAAGGACAGAACATCTAGAAAGAAACTCAACAAAGATACAGAAGATCTAAAGGCCACAATCAGCCAACTGGAACTCATAGACATATATAGAACACTCCACCCAACAGCTGCAAAGTACACATTCTTTTCCAATGCACATGGAACGTTCTCCAGAATAGACCACATCTTAGGCCAGAAAGCAACCCTCAACAAAATCCAAAACGGTGACATAATGCAAAATATCTTCTCTGATCACAATGTCATCAAAGTATAAATTAACAACAGGAAGACCAAGGAAAAAAAATCTATTACGTGGAAAGTAAATAACACCCTCGTTAAAAAACCACTGGGTAATAGAAGAAATCAAAGATGGAATCAAAATTTCCTGAATCAAATGAGAATGAAAACACATCATACTAAAACCTTTGGGACACAGCAAAGGCAGTGCTCAGAGGCCAATTTATAACAATAGATGTACACATCAACAAAGAAGAAAGGGACAGAATCAAAACATTAGATACACAACTCAAACAAAGAGAAAGAGAACAGCAAAAGAGTCCTACAGCCACCAGAAGAAAGGAAATAATAAAAGACCAGAGCAGAAATAAATGAAATAGAAAAACAATAGAAAGAATCAACAAATCCCAAAGTTGGTTCTTTGAAAGGATCAACAAAATCAACAAACCGCTAGCCAAACTGACAAAAGAAAAACA
>NW_004444006.1:10043358-10050290 GCF_000243295.1 Trichechus manatus latirostris | reverse complement strand
CATCCAAATTGGTAATGAAGAAGTAAAACTGTCCTTATTTGCAGATGATCTGATACTAAATATAGAAAACTCAAAAGACTCTACGAGAAAACTACTGGAACGGTTCAGCAGAGTAGCAGGATACAAGATAAATATACGAAAATCCTTTGGATTCCTATACACCAACAAAGAGAATTACGAAAGGAAATCAGGAAAACTACAGCGTTTATAATAGCCCCTAAAAAAATAAAATATTTAGGAAAAATATAACCAGGGATGTAAAAGATCTATACAAAGAAAACTACAAAACACTACTGCAAGAAACCAAAAGACATCTACATAAATGGAAAAACATACCATGCTCATGGATAGGTAGAGTCAACACTGTGAACATGACAATTCGACCCAAGGCAATCTACAAATACAATGAAATCCTGATCCAAATACCAACAACATTCTTTAAAGAGATGGAAAAAACAATCATTAACTTCATATGGAAAGAGAAGAGGCCCCAGATAAGTAAAAGAGTATTGAAGAAGAAGAACAAAGTAGAAGGACTTGCTCTACCTGGCCTCAGAACCTACTATACAGCTATAATAGTTAAAACAGCCTGGTATGGGTACAAGGACAGATACATTGAACAATGGAACAGAATCTAGAACCCAGATGTAAATCCATCCACCTGTGGTCACCTGATCTTCGACAAGGGCCCAAAGTCCATCAAATGGCGAACAGTCTTTTCACAAATGGTGCTGGCAAAACTAGATGTCCATCTGCAAAAAAATGAAACAGGACCCATACCTCACACCATACACAAAAACTAATTCAAAATGGATCAAAGACCTAAATATAAAACCAAAAACTATAAAGATCATAGAAAAAAATAGGATCAATGCTAGAGACCCTAATACACATCATTAACAGGATACAAACCATAACTAACAACATACAAACTCAAGAAGATAAGCTAGATAACTGGGATATTCTAAAAAGTAAACACTTATGCTCATCAAAAGACTACATCAAAAGAGTAAAAAGAGAAACTACAGACTGGGAAAAAATTTGGGGGCACTACAAGTAAGACAAAGGTCTAATCTCTATAATCTACAAGAAAATCCAACACCTCTACAACAAAAAGACAAATAATCCTATTAAAAATGGACAAAGGAAATGAACAGACACTTCACCAAAGAAGACAGCCAAGCGGCCAACAGACTCATGAGGAAATGCTGGCGATCACTATCCATTAGAGAAATGCAAATCAAAACCACAAGGAGATACCATCTTACCCCAGCATTACTGGCAGGAATCAAAAAAACAGAAAATAACAAATGTTGGAGAGGCTGCAGGGAGATTGGAACTCTTATGCACTGCTGGTGGGAATGCAAAATGGTGCAACCATTTAGGAAAACTATATGGTGCTTCCTTAGAAAGCTAGAAATAGAAATACCATATGATCTAGCAATCCCACTCCTAGGAGTATATCCTAGAGAAATAAGAGCCGTCACATGAATAGACATATGCACACCCGTGTTTATTGCAGCATTGTTCACTAGTAAAAAGATGGAAACAACCTAGATGCCCATCAACAGATGAATGGGTAAACAAACTATGGTAAATACAAACAACGGAATACTATGCAACGATAGAGAATGATGAATCTGCAAAGCATCTCACAACATGAATGAATCTGGAGGGCATTATGCTGAGTGAAATAAGTCAATCACAAAAGGACAAATATTGTATGCGAGCACTACTGTAAAAACTCATGAAAAGGTTTATACACAAAAAGAAACAACTTTGATGTTTATGAGGGAGAGAAGGGGTGGGGATGGAAAAACACTAAATAGACAATAGATAAGTGGTAACTTTGGTGAAGGGTAAGAGAGTACACAATACTGGAAAAGCCAGTACAACTTGTTCAGGGTAAGCTCATGGAAGCTCCATGGGCAAATCCAAACTCCCTTAGGGACCGGATTACTGGGCAGAAGGTTATGGGGACCATGGTCTCAGGGAACATCTAGCTCAACTGGCATAACATAGTTTATAAAGAAAATGTTCTACATTCTACTTTAGTGAGTAGCGTCTGGTGTCTTAAAAGCCTGTGAGTGGTCATCTAAGATACGCCACTGGTCTCACACCTTCAGGAGCAAGGACAGATGAAGAAAACTAAAGACACAAGGGAAAGATTAGTCCAAAAGACTAATAGACTACAACTACCATGGACTCCACCAGTCTGAGTCCAGTACTACTAGATGGTGCCTGGCTACTACCACTGACTGCTCTGACAAGGATCACAATAGAGGGTCCTGGACAGAGCTGGAGAAAAATGTAGAAAAAAATTCTAACTAAAAAAAAAAATAAACACCAGACTTACTGGCCTGACAGAGACTGGAGAAACGCTGAGAGTATGGCCCCCGGACACCCTTTTAGCTCAGTAATGAAGTCACTCCTGAGGTTCAACCTTCAGCCAAAGATTAGACAGCCCCATAAGACAAAATGAGACTGGTGGGGCACAAAAGTCCAGGGACAAGGACTAGAAGGCAGGAGGGGACAAGAAAGCTGGTAATAGGGAACCCAAGGTTAAGAAGGGACAGTGTTGACATGTCATGGTGTTGTTAACCATTGTCATAAAACAATATGTGTACTAAAGAAAAAAATTCTTAGAAGAAAATGCAGGGGCAACACTGTCGGGCCTAACTTTTAACAACAGATTATCTGATATAATAACAAAAACACAAACAGCAAAAGACAAAATAAATAAATGGGACCTCATAAGAATTAAAAACTTTTGTTCATCAAAAAACTTAACCCAAAAAGTGAAAAGATAAGCTACCAACTGGGAGAATATCTTCAGAAACCATACATCTGATAAGAATCTAATAGCCAAAATATATATAAAACTTCAAAAACTTAAGAACAAAAAGACAAATAAACCGGTCATAAAATGAAGAAAGGCTCTAAATAGACATTTCACCAAAGATGATGTTCAAATATCCACCAAACACGTGAAAATATGCTGAACATCATTAGCAATCAGAGAGATGCAAATCAAAACCACAATGAGATACAGTTTCACTCCCACTAGGATGTCTAAGATTAAAAAAAAAAAAAACAGAAAATAACAAATGTTCATGAGGATGTGGGGAAATTGGAACCCTTATCCATTGCTAGTGGAATGCAAAATGGTACAGCCATTGTGGAAAACATTGTGGTAGTTCCTCAAAAAACTACAAATTGAACTACCCTGTGACCCAGGAATCCCACTCCTAGGTATATACCAAAAAGGCTTGAAAGCAGAGACTCAAACAGACTTGTAAAACAATGTTCATTGCAGCACTATTCACAATAGCCAAAAGGTGGAAACAACCTAAATGCCCATCAACAGATGAATGTTAGGTGTCATAGAGTGGATTCTGACTCATAGCGACCCTATGTACAGCAGAACGAAATAGTGCCTCGTCCTGCACCATCCTCATAATCATTGTTATGCTTGAGCCCACTGTTGCAGCAACTGTGTCAATCCGTCTCATAGAGGGTCTTCCTCTTTTTCACTGACCCTCTACATTACCAAGCATGATGTCTTTCTCCAGGGACTGGTCCCTCTTAATAATGCTTCCAAAGCATGTGAGACCAAGTCTCACCATCTTTGCTTCTAAGGAGTATTCTGGTTGTACTTCTTCCAAGACAGATTTGTTCATTCTTTTGGCATTCCATGGTATTGTCAATATTCTTCACCAACACCATAATTCAAAAGCATCAATTCTTCTTCAGTTTTCCTTATTCATTGTCCAGCTTTCGCATGTGTATGAGGAGATTGAAAACACCATGGCTTGGGCCAGGTGCCCTTTAGTCTTCAAGGTGACATCTTTGCTTTTTAGCATTTTAAAGAGGTCTTTTGCAGCAGATTTGCCTAATGCAAAGCATCATTTGACAGATGAATGGATAAACAAAATGTGGTACATACATACAATGGAATACTACTCAGCCTGTAGGAGAAATGAAATCTTGATGCGTGCTACAATATGGATGAAGCTTGAAGACATTATGCTGAGCAAAATAAGCCAATCACCAAAGGACAAATATTGTATTACCTTACTTATATAAAAAGACAAGAAAAGGCAAATGCATAGAGAACAAAGTTTATTAGTGGTTGGAATCGACTCAAAGGCAACAGGTTTGGCAAGCAGGAGGGAGGGGGAAAGGGGAATTAACAGTGACAGAAAAAATGCATTGATTAAGGATAGGGTTGTGCAGGTGATTATTGTAAATGCTGTCAATAGTTCTACACCTGTTAAAAGCTGAACAGGCAAAAGTTGTATGATAGATATATTTACAACTATGAAAAAAAAGTAGCTGCTGACACTGCTTATGTACAACCAAAACCCTCACAAGATTTGTTTCCTTGGTTTGGAGGTTTAGGGTCATGGTTTCACAGGACATCCCAGTTAACTGGCCTAGTAATGTGTTTAATGCTTCTGTTCTACTTCCTATTTTGTTGCATAGTTCCTGGGGTCTTAAAAGCTTGCAAGCGGTCACCCAAGGCACGACAATTGGTCTCTATTCACCTGTAGCAGCAGAGGAAGAAAGAGAGTCCTGAACTGGAGGATATAGAATGTATGGCTAATTGCCTCCGTGAATAACTACCTCCTTTGCCTTGAGACCAGAACAACTGGATGGTGCCGGGCTACCACTACTGAACATTTTGATCAAAGATTCTATAGAATAATCCTGATCAGAAGAGGGGAAATGCAGAACAGATTTTTGTTGCCACGGAGGCTGGATGAACCCTGAAATTATTGCCCTGAGATAATCTTTAAAATTTAAACCAAAAATATCCCCTGAAGTCTTCTTAAAACCAAACAATAGTTTAGCTTAACTAGTAAAAGAAAAAAGTCTGCCTTGAGCATCATGCTCTTTTAAGAACTATCTATATGAAATTAAACTGACAATAGCAACTCTAAAGATTAGATAGGAACCTTAACGGGGTCTTGAGTTTATGTTAATGTGGGAGGAACAACTGAGAAAAGGAGGGTGAGAATGGTTGCACAACACAAAGAATGTAATCAATGTCAGTGTACTGCACATGTAGAAACGGTTGAATTGGTGTATGTTTTGCTGTGCATATTCTCAACAACAACAAAAAAAATTAAATAGTAATAATAATTAGCACAATCATTTCCGATTTAAGCCAATTTGTTGTTCTTTGGGTCAGGGCATCAATGCCAGTTATCAGGGTGGCCAATTTAATAGGGAATACAGCCATGGGGAGATTACACAGAGTAATGGTCCTGATAGTGAGGGTTAAGGGGGTTTGTATTTTGTTGCTCTTATGGCCTATAATCTCTCTTAATGAGAAAGTTTTCCCTGTTTGAATTTGGAAGGATCCCTGGGAACCAAAGTGACCTAAGAACCTGCATCAAATAAAGCCAAAAACAGTTGAATATTTTGAGGGGTCAATGAACCACCAAGGTTGTTTATGGCTGTGTGAACCCACAGAGCTGTTAGGACACCCAAGGACTGTCAGGTTTCTATTACATGAAGCTGAAGGTTACCACTGGCAATGGTTGGGGACGCTAGAGAGGCTGTTTAGTGGGGGAGCCATTGGGAATTAACGACCTGAAGATTTGCCCTAGAAGGAGGTGCTTGTGGGCCATTTGAATGGTCCATTCTAAGATGTTCTGTAGTTCTGAGAGTTTTCCCTTATATTACATGGTTGGGGAAAGCCTAAATCTCAAAGTTTCTAGTACCACAGAGTACTAGAACCTTGACAATTTGGGCTTTGAAGACCTTTATCATTACCCTTATGGGCACCCTTTTGTTTAAAGAGTTTATTTTGTATTTTAATTTGATAGATCATGACATCTGGGGTGGTCTCATGGTTGGCCAGTAACTATAATCCATCCAGGATCTCTTTTACAATGGCTATTTATCCAAATAGGGACAGTAGGGATGCCCAGTAATTTGGGGAATGGCCATAAGAAATAGCTGCTGAGTATCTGCATGTAAGGGGACCTATCTGGGTCTAGGAAGGACATTCTTGCCTTCCAGTTGTTCACTGAAGTGGTAGACCCATTGGACCATAACAATTTTGCTGTTGTCTGCTTTCTTCTACTGAGGCCCTATTGCTAAGGATCTTAACATTAAGTTCCATGGTGGTAGGATGAACTATCCACCAGGAAATACAAAGTAAATATAAGAGGGGAAAATATAGGGTCCCTCTTCAGGGAATATTGTATTCTGAACAGGTTCTTTTAAGAAGGTAAGTTGGACCCTCAATAGAGGTCACACGAGATGCTCATGATTTGATGGATCTCAGGATGGGAAAAGTTTAGCTCAGAGCTTGTGTTGAAGAGGCATAATAGCCAAGCAGCCCGCTTTTTAATACTATGGCTGCATGTAATTCTTAATTAAATTTTGATTTCCCAATTAGGTAAGATATTTCTTGCCTTATAGCCATGGTGCTGTGGGTGTAAATCAGTCAATGTAATCTATCACATGTAATCCGTCGTATAAACAGTCAGGAGAATAAAAACCAAATGATCATATCAATGATGCAGAAAAACATTTGACAAAATTCAACACCCACATTTATGAATAAAAACTCTCAGCAGCCTACAAATATAAAGGAACTTCCTCAACCTAATAAAGTTCATCTGCAAAAAAGAAACAATGGCAAAAGTCATACTTAATGGTGAAAGACTGAATGATTTCCCAAATAAAATCAGGAAAAAGACAAAGATGTCGACTCTCACAACTCCTACTCAGTATCATACTGGATGTCCTCGATGGTGCAATAAAGCAGGAAAAATAAGTAAAAGGCTTACAGATTGGAAAGCCAGAAAAAAAATGGTGATATTCGGGGAACATCTAGCTCAATTGGCATGACACAGCTTATAAAGACAATGCTCTACATTCTACCTTGGTGAGTAGTGTCTGGGGTCTTAAAAGCC
>NW_004444006.1:10027019-10042483 GCF_000243295.1 Trichechus manatus latirostris | reverse complement strand
TAATCATGCAAACAAAAGCTAATAAGAAAAGGACAAAATCGACAATATGAGCTTTCCATCAGTCAGATAAAAACACTGATAATCTAATTAGATATGACAAGAAGGCATCCAATGAATAAAATGTACCCGCTTTTTAATAGAAACTCACAGTATGGAAAGAACTTTTGGAAAATTGAAGTGTGAAATGATTTCCTTTGTCTGGTGATTTTGTTCCCCAAAATGATGTAACTATGTCACCTATAAAGTCTCATCTGCATATTAAAAAGACTTGGAAGTAAAAAAAAATGATGATTTTGTAGATCACATGATTGTCTGTGTAGAAATCCACAAAAAAAACTCCTCAAACTAATAAGTAAGTTTAGCTAGGTCACAGCATACAAGGTCCACACACAAAATTCAACTGCATTTCCATATACTAGCAATGAATAACTGGAAACAGAAATTTTAAAAACAATGCCATTTATGTTGTTGTTGTTAGGTGCCGTCAAGTAGCTTCTGACTCATAGCAACCCTATGTACAGCAGAACGTAACACCACCCGGTCCTGCGCCCTCCTCATAACCATTGTTACTCTTGAGCCCGTTGTTGCAGCCACTGTGTCAATCCGTCTCATTGAGGGTCTTCCTCTTTTTCCCTGACCCTCTACTTTACCAAGCATGATGTCTTTCTCCAGGGAATCATCCTTTCTGATAACATGTCCAAAGTATGTGAGGTGAAGTCTCACCATCCTCCCTTCTAAGCAGCATTCTGGCTGCACTTCTTCCAAGATGATTTGTTCGTTCTTTTGGAAGTCCATGGTATATTTAATATTCTTCGCTAACACCATAATTCAAAGACATCAATTCTTGTTTAGTCTTTCTTATTCATTGTCCAGCTTTCACATGCATATGAGGCAACTGAAAACAGTATGGCTTGCGTCAGGAGGACCTTGGTCATTAAAGTGACATCTTTGCTTTTTAACACTTTAAAGAGGTCTTTTGCAGCAGATTTGCCCAACGCAATGCATCTTTTGATTTCCTGACTGCTGCTTCCTTCGGTGTTGATTGTGGATTCAAGTAAAATGAAATCCTTGACAACGTCAATCTTTTCTCCATTTATCATGATGTTGCTTATTGGTCCAGTTGTGAGGATTTTTGTTTTCTTTATGTTGAGGTGTAATCCATACTGAAGGCTGTAGTTTTTTATCTTTATCAGTAAGTGCTTCAAGTCCCCTTCATTTTCAGCAAGCAGGGTTATGTCATCTGCATAACGCAGGTTGTTAATGAGTGTTCCTCCAACCCTGATGCCCTGTTCTTCATATAGTTCAGTTTCTCGGATTATTTGCTCAGCATACAGATTGAATAAGTATGGTGAAAGGATACAACCCTTATGCACACCTTTCCTGACTTTAAACCACGCAGTATCCCCTTGTTCTGTTCGAATGATCCCCTCTTGATCTAGGTACAGGTTCCTCATGAGAACAATTAAGTGTTCTGGAATTCCCATTCTTTGCAATGTTATCCATAATTTGTTATGATCCACACAGTCAAACGCCTTTGCATAATCGATAAAACACTGGTAAACATCTTTCTAGTATTCTCTGCTTTCAGCCAGGATCCATCTGACATCAGCAATTGTCATGGGTTGAATTGTGTCCCTCAAAAATATGTGTCACATCCAAACTTCCTGAGGGACTGAATTGCTGGGTGGAGGGCTCTGGTGGTCATGGTATCGGTGAACAACTAAATCAACTGGCATAACATACTTTATAAAGAAAATGCTCTACATTCTACCTTGGTGAGTAGTGTCTGGGGTCTTAAAAGCCTATGAGCAGCCATCTAAGATACTCCACTAGTCTCATCCCATCTGGAGCAAGGGAGAATGAAGAAAACAAGATACAAGGGAAAGATTAGTCCAAAGGACTAATGGACCATAACTACCACAGCCTCCACTAGACTGAGTCCAGTACAACTAGATGGTTCCCGGCTACCACCACTGACTGCTCTGACAGGGATCACAACAGAGAGTCCCAGACAGAGCTGGAGAAAAATGTAGAACAAAATTATAACTCACAAAAAAAGACCAGACTTACTGGCTTGACAGAGACTGGAGAAACCCCGAGAGTATGGCCCCCCGACACCCTTAGCTCAGTATGAAGTCACTCCCAAGTTTCACCCTTCAGCCGAAGATTAGACAGCCCTATAAAACAAAATGAGACTAATGGGGCACAACAGTCCAGAGACAAGGATTAGAAGGCAGGAGGGGACAGGAAAGCTGGTAATAGGGAATCCAAGGTTGAGAAGGGACAGTGTTGACATGTTGTGGGGTTGTTAACCAATGTCATAAAACAATATGTGTACTAACAGTTTAATGAGAAACTATTTGTTCTGTAAACCTTCATCTAAAGTACAATAAAAAATTTAAAAAATATATATGTCAACTTGGTTACGCCATGATTTCCAGTATTGCGTGATTGTCCTCCATTTTGTGATTGTAATTTTATGTTAAAGGGGATTAGGGTGGGATTGTAACACCCTTACTAAGGTCACATCCCTGAGCCAATGTAAGGAGAGTTTCCCTGGAGTGTGGCCTGCACCACCTTTTATCTTACAAGAGATAAAAGGAAAGGAAAGCAAGCAGAGAGTGGGGACCTCATACCACCAAGAAAGCAGTGCTGGGAACAGAGCGCGTCCTTTGGACCTGGGGTTCCTGTGCAGAGAAGCTCCTCGACCAGGGGAAGATTGATGACAAGGACCTTCCTTCAGAGCCGACAGAGAGAGGAAGCCTTCTCCTGGAGCTGACACCCTGAATTTGGACTTCTAGCCTACTACACTGTGAGAGAATAAATTTCTCTTTGTTAAAGTCATCCACTTGTGGTATTTCTGTTGTAGCAGCACTAGATGACTAAGACAGCTATAACATCCTCTTCTGAATCTGGCTTGAATTTCTGGCAGTTCCTGTTGATGTACTGCTATAACCGCTTTTGAATGATCTTCAGCAAAATTTTACTTGTGTGTGGTATTATTAATGATATTGTTCAATAATTTCCACATTCTGTTGGGTCACTTTTCTTTGGAATAGGCAAAAATATGAATCTTTTCCAGTAGGTTGGCCAGGTAAGCTGTCTTCCAAATTTCTTGACATAGACGAGTGAGCACTTCCAGTGCTGCATCCGTTTGTGGAAACATCTCAATTGGTATATCATCAATTCCTGGAGTCTTGTTTTCCGCCAATGTCTTCAGTGCAGCTTGGACTTCTTCTTTCAGTACCATTGGTTCTTGATCATATGCTACTCCCTAAAATGGTTAAATGTCGACCAATTCTTTTTGATATAGTGACTCTGTGTATTCCTTCCATCTTCTTTTGATGCTTCCTGCATCATTCAGTATTTTGCCCATAGAATCCTTCACTATTGCAACTCGAGTCTTGAATTTTTTTTTCAGTTCTTTCAGCTTGAGAAATGCTGAGTTTGTTCTTCCCTTTTGGTTTTCTAACTCCAGGTCTTTGCACACATAATTATAATACTTTACTCTGTCTTCTCCAGCCACCCTTTGAAATCTTCTGTTCAGCTCATCATTTCTTCTGTTTGCTTTAGTTACTTTAAGTTCAAGAGCAAGTTTCAGAGTCCCTTCTGACATCATTTTGGTCTTTTCTTTCTTTCCTGTCTTTTTAATGACCTCTTGCTTTTCTCATATATGATGTCTTTGATGTCATCCCATAACTCATCTGGTATTTGGTCATTAGTGTTCAATGCATCAAATCTTTTCTTGAGATAGTCTCTAAATTCAGGTGGGATATACTCAAGGTAGTACTTTGGTTCTCGTTTTCTGCAGTTTCAGCCTGAACTTGCATATGAGCAATAGATGGTCTGTTCTGCAGTCAGCCCCTGGCCTTGTTCTGACTGATGATACCGAGCTTTTCCATCATCTTTTTCCACATATGTAGTCTATCTGATTCCTCTGTATTCCATCCAGCGAGGTCCACATGTATAGTCAGCGTTTATGTTGCTGAAAACAGATATTTGCAATGAAGAAGTCGTTGGTCTTTCAAAAATTTATCATGCAATCTCTGGCATAGTTTCTATCACCAAGGCCATGCATCCTGATTGTGTGTTCAATCAATTTCAGACTGCAGAAGTTGGTAAAAATCTTCAATTTCTTCATCTTTGGCCTTAGTGTTTGGTGGGTAAATTTGAATAATAGTTGTATTAACTGGTCGTCTTTGTAGGCATATGGATATTATCCTATCACTGATAGCATTGTACTTCAGGATAGATCTCAAAATGTTCTATGCAACGCCATTCCTCTTCAAGTTGTCATTCCCAGCATAGCAGACCATATATGATCGTCCAATTCAAAATGGCCAATACCAGTCCATTTCAGCTCACTTATGCCTAGGATATCAATCTTCATGTGTTCCATTTCATTTTTGACGACTTTGAATTTTCCTAGATTCATACTTTTTACATTCCATGTGCTGATTATTAATGGATATTTGCAGCTGTTTCTTCTCATTTTGAGTCGTGCCACACCAGTAAATGAAGGTTCCGAGAGCTTGACTCCATCCATGTCATTAAGGTCAACTCTCCTTTCAGGAGGCAGCTCTTCCCCAGAGATATTTGTAGTGCCTTCCAATCTGAGGGGCTCAGCTTCAGCACTATAGCAGACAGTATTCCACTGGTAATTATAAGGTTTTTACTGGCTACTTTTTTAAGAAGTAGCCTGCCAGGTCTTTCTTCCTAGTCTGTCTTAGTCTAGAAGCTCAGCTGAAACCTGTCCAACATGGGTGACCTTGCTGATATTTGAAATACCAGTGGCATAGCTTCCAGCATCACAGCAACACATAAGCCTCCATAGTATGACAAACTGAAAGAAGCTTGGGGAATGCCATTTATAATAGCTCCCAAAAAGTGAAATACTTAGGAGAACACATATAACAAAACATGTACAAGATTTGTGTATTAAAATATCTAAATAAATGGAGCGCCATACCATATTCATGTATTGAAAGATTCAACATGGTTCCAAGAAGTCATTTTCCCTATATTGATCTATAGATGTAATGCCAGAGTTTTTATAGATATAGACGAGCTGATTCTAAAAGTTATATGTAAAGACAGAAGAAATAAAATAGATAACACAATTTTTAAAAAGAATAGTGTCTTAGTTGTCTAGAAATACCACAAGTGGGTGGCTTTAACTAACAGAAACTTATTTTCTTACAGTTTAGGAGGTAAGAAGTCTGAATTCAGGACACCAGCTGTAGGGAAGGCTCTCTCTCTCTCTGTCCACTCTGGCAGAAGTCTTTGTCTTTTTTCAGCTTCTATTCTAGGTTCCTTGGTGATTATGTGGCATGTTTTTTTCTCTCTGTTTGTGCTTGCTTGCATACTTGCTTAATCTGCTCTTTTATGTCTCAAAACAGATTGCTTTAAGACACATCTTACACTAGTACTGCCTCATTAACATAACAAAGAAAACCCATTCCCAAATGGGATTAACCAAAGATACAAGGATTAGGATTTACAATACACATTTTGGGGGGACACAATTCAATCCATAGCAAGTAGTAAACAAGGAAATCACACTATCCAGTTTTAAGAATTACTATAAGGCTACAGTAATCAAGGCAATGTAGTATTAGCAGGTGCAGATTATACAGTAAGTAAGGTAAGCACAGTCTTACTTGTGCTTACTAATCTGTAGTGAAAATTTTCACATAGGTTTCACTTTGATGTGGTTGGTGAAACCTATGTGAAATTGTTCACTACAGATTAGTAAGTAAGCACAAGTAAGCTTGTGCTTACATTGCTTATTGGATTATCTGCCCCTGAGTATTAGCAAAGGAATAGACACATAGATCAATGCGAAAAAGTAAACAGTCCAGAAATAGACCCACACAAATATGGTCAACTGATTTTTGATAAACGTGCTAAGGCAGTTCAATGAAGAAAGAATAGTTTTCTCAATGAAATGGTGGTGGAAAAACTGGACACTCATATGCAAAAAAAAAGAAAAGAAAAAGAACCTCAACCTAAACCTAGCATCTTATACAAAAATTAATTCAAGGTAGATGATAGAATTAAATGTAAAACCTAAAACTATAAAACACTGAGGAGAAAATATAGGAGACAATCTTTGTGACATTGCATTAAGCAAAGAGTTCTTACATATGACACCAAAAGCATGATCCATAAAAGAAAAAAATTGGTAGATTGAACTTAAAAATTTAAAACTTCTGGTCTTTGAAATCCCCTCTTAAGAGAATGAAAAGACAAGCCACAGACCAGGAGAAAATATTTGCAAAACACATATCTGATAAGGATCCTTATCTAAGATATACGAAGGACTCTCAAAATTCAAAAATAAGAAAACAAACAACCCAATTTTTAAAATGGGAAAATTATTTAAATATAAATTTCACCAGAGAAGACATAGATGTCAGGTAAGCACATGAAAAGACACCTATTATGTAAGTGCTAATTAAAACCACAGTGAAGTACTAGGACTGGGAGGAACTGCAACTCTCATATACTAATGATGGGAATGTAAAAGGGTACAGCCACTTTAGAAAATAGTTTGTCCATTTCTTAGAAAGTTAAGCATACACCTACTGTATGATCCAGCCATTGTACTCCTAGATATTTATCCAAGAGAAATGAAAGTATATGTCCATGCAACAACTTATAAATGAATGTTCACAGCTGCTTTATTTGTAACAGTACAAATTTGGAAACAATCTCTTGTTGAAATATCCCACAGTTTCCCACTGTGGACATTCTCCTTGTTGCAACTAACAGTAAACAAACTCTGTTCAACTATAGGTGTCCCCCCACCGCCGGTTAGCCTTTTCTGAAAGGTATTTACAGAAATGGAGTTTCCACCAAGATTCAGTTGAAGTCCTCACTGCATTGGACAAGGACCCCTCAGCTCAGTAATAGTGTGCATATTTGAGATCACTGTGTCTCTACATGTTCAAGGTGCCACACTGCCTATAGCTGGGAGAAAGTTCAGGTTGAATTATACTTTGATGTTTTGGTGAAACCCGTCATCATTTGGTTTATTTTATTTTTATAAGAATAAGTTAGGAAACCAAAAGGGAAGAACACATTCAGCATTTCTCAAGCCGAAAAAATGGAAGAAAAAAGTTCAAGCCTTGAGTTACAATTTTGAAGGATTCTATGGGCAAAAAATCAAACAACGCAGGAAGCATCAAAAGAAGATGGAAGGAATACACAGAGTCACTCTACCAAAAAGAATTGGTCGATGTTCAACCATTTCAGGAGGTAGTATATGATCAAGAATCGATGGTACTGAAGGAAGAAGTTCAAGCTACACTGAAGGCACTAGTGAAAAACAAGGCACCAGGAATTGACAGAATACTGATTGTGATGTTTCAACAAATGGATGCAACTCTGGAAACACTCACTCATCTAGGCCAAGAAATTTGGAAGACAGCTACCTGGCCAACAGACTGGAAGAGATCCATATTTGTGCCCATGCCAAAGGAAGGTGAGCCAACAGTATGCGGAAATTATTGAACAATATTATTAGTATCACATGCAAGAAAAATTATGCTGAAGATACTTCCAAAGCGATTGCAGCAGTACCTTGACAGGGAACTGCCAGAAGTTCAAGCCAGATTCAGAAGAGGATGTGGAATGAGGGATATCATTGCTGATGTCAGATGGCTGTTGGCTGAAAGCAGAGAATATCAGAAAGATGTTTACCTGTTTAACATAAAGAAAACAAAAAACCCCACAACTGGGCCAATTAAGTAGCATCATGATAAGCAGAGAAAAGATTGAAGTTGTCAAGGATTTCATTTTACTTGGATTCACAATCAACACCCATGGAAGCAGCAGTCAAGAAATCAAACGATGCATCGCATTGGGCAAATCTGCTGCAAAAGACCCAGTCCAAGTGTTAAAAAGTAAAGCTGTCACCTTGAGAACTAAGGTGCACCTGAACTAAGCCGTGATATTTTCAATCACCTCATATGCATGTGAAAGCTGGGCAGTGAATAAGGAGGACCAAAGAATTGATGTCTTTGAATTATGGTATTGGCAAAGAATATTGAATATACTGTGGACTGCCAGAAGAAGGAACAATTTGTCTTGGAGGCAGTGCAGCCAGAATGCTCCTTAGAAGGAAGGATGGCGAGACTTCGTCTCACATAATTTGGACATGTTATCAGGAGAGACCAGTCCTTGGAGAAGGACATCATGCTTGGTAAAGTAGAGGGTCAGCAAAAAAGAGGAAGACCTTCAATGAGATGGACTGACACAGTGGCTGCAACAATAGGCTCAAACATAGCAAAGATTGTGAGGATGGTGCAGGACTGGGCAGTGTTTCTTTCCGTTGTACATAGGGTCGCTATGAGTCGGAACTGACTCGGCAGCACCCAACAGCGAAAACAACAAAAATAATGTCTCTTAGGATTTATTTTGCTATCTGATCAGATTTTTGTTCTTTCTTGGTGAAACTGTTTTCTGGCCTTCTAACAGCTGCTCCTAGTGTTTGTCTGCTTGTTTAGTGTCTTGCGTGTTTTTTGTCTATAAGAAGAAAAGTCAAAAGTGGAAGACAGGCATAAACCCAATAATTCTGTCCTCAAGTTGGTCCCCAGGGTCCAGGAACTCAGAAGATCTCTTCAAACAAATGTTGTCTCAGGTCAACAGTTCAAAATGTTTTAAGGGTTTATTCCTTAGTCTTGTCTTTGTGTCTCTGAAAACTACTTTGTTTCATTTCACCTGCCTACAGTCAAGAGGTTTTGTTTGGCCCCTGGCTGGTGACAACTGGCCTTTCATTAAGTTCCAAGGAAACCAAATTATACAAGCACCATTCTTATAGACTTTCAGGAGAAATACTTGTTTCCTTTATGTTTTCTCAATATAATGCTAACTTGTACAGTTATGTCTCTGGCACAATTTCACCAGACCATTTAAAATTACTGTGATCTTTTTTTGGGAACTTTTTGACATGAAAGAGTTTTTCATTTGAGAGGTGCCTTAGAACAGAAAGTGAAGAAATATTCATTTAGAGATTGTTTCTCCTGATTCTCTAAAAGAGAGATCATTTTATTTAACATAGAAGACAACCACTTCTTCATTTCCATCTCTTGGGAGATTAATAAATGCTGGCTTTTTATTCATATGGCTTGACAAAATTGTCAAGGGCTTGAGTTGTGTAAACCAGCTTTAATGTCACCCTCCTTAGTGGATGTTTGTCAAAATCGTCTTTCACATCTATTTTCCCTCTCCTTATACTTCATTATAATACTTTACTTCGTCTTCTCAAGCCGCCCTTTGAAATCTTGCGTTCAGCTCTTTTAGTTCATCATTTCTTCCATTTGTTTTAGCTACTTTACATTCAAGAGCAAGTCAGAGTCTCTAACTATTTTGGTCTTTTTTTCTTTTCTGTCTTTTTGATGACCTTTTGCTTTCTTCATGTATGATGGCCTTGATGTCATCCCACAACTCATCTGGTCTTCAGTCATTAGTTCAATGCATCAAATCTATTCTTGAGACGGTCTCTAAATTCATGTGGGATATACTGAAGGTCATAATTTGGCTTCTGTGGACTTTTTAAAAATTTTCTTCAGCTTCAACTTGCACTTGCATGGGAGCAATTGATGGTCTGTTCTGCAGTCGGCCCCTGGCCTTGTTCTGACTGATGATATTGAGCTTTTCCATCATCTCTTTCCACAGATGTAGTCGATTTGATTCCCGTGTATTCCATTCGTTGAGATCCATGTGTATAGGCACCTTTTATGTTGCTGAAAAAAGGTATTTGCAATAAATAAGTCGTTGATCTTGCAAAATTCTATCATGCAATCTCCCATGTCATTTCTATCATCAAGGCCATATTTTCCAGCTACTGATCCTTCTTCTTTGTTTCCAGTTTTTGCATTCCAATCACCAGTAATTATCAAAGCAACTTGATTGCACGTTTGATCAATTTCAGACTCCAGAAGTTAGTAAAAATCTTCAATTCCTTCATCTTTGGCATTAGTGGTTGGTGCATAAATTTGAATAATAGCTGTATTAACTTGTCTCCCTTGTTGGCCTATTGAAATTATCCTATCACTGACAGTGTTGTACTTCAGGATAGATCTTGAAATGTTCTTTTTGACAATGAATGTGGTGCCGTTCCTCTTCAATTTGTCATTCCGGGCATAGTAGACCATATGTTTTTCCGATTGAAGATGGCTAATACCAGTCCATTTCAGCTCACTAATGCCTAGGATATCTATCTTCAAGTGTTCCATTTCATTTTTGATGACTTCAATTTTCCTAGAGTCATACTTCGTACATTCCAAGTTCTGATTATTAATGGATGTTTGCAGCTGTTTCTTCTCATTTTGAGTTGTGCCACATCAAAATGAAGGTCCCAAAATCTTTATTCCATCCACATCATTAAGGTCAACTCTACTTTGAGGAGGCAGCTCCTCTCCAGTTGTATTTTGAGTGCCTTTCGACCTGAAAGGCTCATCTTCTGGCACTACGTCAGACAATGTTCTGCTGCAATCCATAAGGTTTTCACTGGTCAATTTTTTCAGAAATAGAGTCCCAGGTCCTTCTTCCCACTCTGTCCTAGTCTGAAAGCTCCACTGAAACCTTTCCACCATGCATGACCCTGTTTGTGTTTGAAATACCAGTGGCATAGCTTCCAGAATCACAGCAACATACAAGCCATCAACGTATGACAAACTGATAGACAAGTGGTAGAAAATAATTATAAATCTATATTATTGGGCACATACTGTATAAAGATTAATCTTTGACAGTAAAAACATAAGTGGGAGAAGAGTCATGAAGGAACACGGTTTTCTATGCTGATGAAGTTTATTTAAACTAGATTGTTATAAATGTAGGATGTTAAATGTAATCCCCATGGTAACCCCAAAGAAAATACTTAAAAATATACAAAAAAGGAAATTAGTGGAAATCAAAATTGTTCACTACCAAAAAAAAAAATCAACTAACCACAAAAGAAGGCAGCATTGGAGGAACTGAGAGATGAAAAAATGTATAAGACACACAGAAAACAAATTGTCAAATGGCAGAAGTCCTTCTTTATCAGTAATTAAATGTGAATGCATTAACTTCTCCAATCAAAAGGCAAAGATTGGCAGAATGGATAAGATAACATCATCCAAATATACGCTGTCTGCAAGGGAATGACTTTAGATCCAAAGACATGGGTAGACTGAAGGTAGAAAGATGGAAAAAAATTATAATGAAAATAGTAGTCAGAGAGACTTCCGGCAACATGGCGCTCTAGGCAGAAGCACCATGTGGTCCCTCCACAGCAAAGATCCGAAAAACTAAGCCAAACAGAGAAAACAGCAATCCTGAAACCTAAAACATCAAATGAAGAGATAAGGAACTCAGCCCAAAACCAAACGGAGTGAGAAACTGACAGAGAAAGGAGAGCAAGGAGAGATTCATGCAGAGGTCCCCTATCAGCTAATGCAGTGCAGATCCGCCATCTTGGACTCCTATCAGAGACCAGCAAATAGGAGGTATGATAAAGCAGCTTCAAAGAGCTTCCAACAGGAGACAGAACAACCAGTAACTGGCAATATACACTTTCCCATCCCCCACCTTTCTTCACCCCCACTCAGCCTCCTCTGCTTCCCGCGGCCACAGTCTCTTGGCTGGGAAGCACCAGCTGCTTGGATTCCACCCACCCGTACTGGTCGACTTCCTGAGTGCTATTTGTTGGCTGCTGGTGTTGTTTTTTTCTGCTTCTTTTGATTTCTTCCTTACCTCTCATCACCTCCCTCTCCTTTCGCTCAAATGCCTGGCTCCGTGTGTCATTTTTGCTTCTTCTTAAGGGGCTGCGGAGCTCCATTCAAGTGTGGAACTGCTTCCCAGAACGTGCTGCCACACTGGCGAGATCCCGGGGCTTTTTTCGTTTGCTTTGAAATGTTTGTTTTCTTTTTTTTTTCTCATGTTGGGAGCCTGTTCCAGCTGGGCAGTGCTACGTGCCTTGGGACCTAACCCATCAGCTTGCACAGACATGCAGAGGGATCCCTGAGAGCATTTCTTTTTTCCTGTTTTTTTTTTATTTGTTTGGTTTTTGGGGGGCTTTTCTTGTTCTTTTTTTAAAATTTGTTTTGTTTTCTTTTCCCTCTTTTTCCTTTTTGTCTTTCTTCATTACTCAGTTTCTCATCTCTCTATACCTTCCTTCTCTTCCTATCCCCTGAATACCTGGCACTGAATACCTCTATGCCTTTTAGCCAGGCTGTACTACAACACCTGGGAACAATTTCCCCAGACCTTGTAGCCACACCAGTGGGATCCCTGGGAGCTTTGCTGTTCTTTTTTTCTTTCTAATTTGTATTTATTCACTCTTTCCTTTTTTGCTTCCTCTTCCACTTTTTGTTTTTCTCCATTTCATACTCTCTCAACTGTCCACTCCAATGGCAAGCTCCCCTAGCACTCTTTTTTGTTTGTATGTTTTTGGCTCCTGTTTCCCTGTCCACTCTTTCATACCCATCTTAGCTCCACATATCACAATCTCCTACCGCCCTCTTGCCTACCTGCACCATACGCTTAACATCACACCACCAAGCAGCACAGGCACACCCTACCGGAACCTGCCTTGCACAGATTACCAACTCGCCCTGGTGGCTGCAGTAAGTGCCACAAACAACCCATCCCAGCAACTCCTCTTCAGCTAGACCTGCCCTGCTGTACCAAATCTGAGTGACTGACCCAGCCAATTGGAGAAAGAGGTGAAAAGTATCATGCCAAAAGATGAGCAAACAACAAAGAACACATAGCCCGCCTGCTCAGACATAGCCAAATTTTTAAAAAGGATGAAACAAACAAATTTACAATCAATAAACTATAAATAACTACTGAATGCCCCGAAGACAGCAGACAATATCAAAACATTTACAAAAACAGGACAGGATGGTTCCAGTAGGCATCCGAAATAAAACACCAGATGATTTTCCAGTAGAAGAAAAGGCACTAGAACTACCTGATAGGGAATTCATATCTCTAATACTCAGAATTATCCAAGAGTTGAAGAAAAAGCAGACAAAAATGGGGAAAAAATAGACAAATGGATGGAAAACACAGATACAAAAATGGAAGAATTCAGGACAATAATGCAGGAAAAAAATACCAAAATAAATTCACAACTAGAAATTATACAAAAAAAAAATTAGAAATCCAAAAGATAAACAACAACATTTCAGAAATGGACAGTGTCATAGAAGGGCTGAGGAGCAAATTTGAAACAGTAGAAGACAGGATCAGTGGATACAGATCTGTTCAAGGAAAACGGAGAAAAAAAAAAGAAAAATGAAGAGACCCTGAGAATTATGTGGGATATAATCAAAAGAAAAAAATCTGTGAGTGATCAGAGTTCCAGAACAGGGGGAGAAAACAGAAAACACAGAGAGGATCATTGAAGAACTGCTGACAGAAAACTTCCCCAATATCATGAAAGATGAAAAGCTGGCCATCCAAGAATCTCAACGCACCCCATATAGGATAGACCCCAAAAGAAAATCACCAAGGCATATCATAATCACACTGGCCACAACCAAAGACAAAGAATCCTGAGAGCAGCTCATGAAAAACAACAAGTCACATACAGAGGAGAAACAATAATACTAAGCTCAGATTATTCAGCAGAAACCATGCAGGCAAGAAAGCAATGGGATAACATATATAAAACCTTGAAAGAAAAAAATTGCCAGCCAAGAATAATATATCCTGCAAAACTCTCATTCAAATATGCTGGTGAAATTCGGACATTTCCAGATAACCAGAAATTAAGGGAATATATAAAAACCAAACCAAACTTACAAGAATTATTAAAGGGAGTCCTTCAATCTGAGAACAAACAACTTCAGTTCATAGGCTGAATCTAGAACGCAGGATCATACCAGCCAGAAACCAGTCTAGGAAATGAACTCTCAAGGACTATCCAAAACCAAAAGAAATACATCAGGGAATCAAAGAAAGAAGTTAATCTGTAAATGACAACAACATCAGAACAATAAAAGGGGAAATAAACGGTGTAAGTATGGAACCTTCTAATGGAGAGGAAGGAAAGGCGATACCAAGTAATAATAGACTGCTTCAAATTTAAAAAGATAAGGATAAATTTCACGGTAAAAACAAAGAAAGTTAACCAACATACTCATAAAAATAAAGAGGAAAAACATACAGTCTTAGTAAAAATAAAATATACAAAAACAAAATAAATGAAAAAAAATTCTCAAACAAGAACAAAGAAAACGTCAGCACCACAAAAAAAGCACTACAAAATGACAGCAATCAACTCAAATCTATTAATAATTAAACTGAATGTAAACAGACTCAATGCACCCATAAAGAGATGGAGAGTGACAGAATGGATAAAAAAACAGGATCCCATCAATATGCTGTCTACAAGAGACACATCGTAGAAACAAAGATGTGAATTTATTCAAAATCAGAGGTTGGAAGAAAACATACATCAAGCAAACAACTACCAAAAAAGAGCAGGACTGGCAATACTAATCTCAGATAAAATAGACTTTAAAACAAAATCCACCATAAAAGACAAAGGAGGACACTATATAATGATTAAGGGAATGATCCATCATGAAGATATAACCATAATAAACATCTACGCACCCAATGACAGGGCTCCAAAATACATAAAACGAACACTAACAACACTGAAAAGAGAAACTGACGGCTCCACAATAATAGTAGGAGACTTCAGCACACCACTCCAGTAAAGGACAGAACCACTAAAAAGAAACTCAGCAAAGATCAGAAGACCTAAAGGGCACAGTCAGCAAACTTGACCTCATAGACATATATAGAACACTCCATCCAACAGCTGCAAAGTACACATTCTTTTCCAATACACATGGAATGTTCTCCAGAATAGACCACATATTAGGCTACAGAGCAATCCTCAACAAGATCCAAAACATTAAAATAATTCAAAGTATCTTCTCTGACCACAATGCCATCAAGGTAGAAATTAACAACAGAAAGAGTAAGGAAAAAAAATTAATTAAATGGAAACTGAATAACACCCTGCTTACAAACCACTGGGTAACAGAAGAAATCAGATATGGAATCAAAAAATTCCTAGAATCAAACGAGAATGAAAACACATCATGCCAAAACCTTTGGGATACAGCAAAGGCAGTCCTCAGAGGACAATTTATAGCAATAGATGCACACATAAAAAAGAAGGGACAAAATCAAAACATTAATTACACATCTCAAACAAATAGAAAGAGAACCGCAAAAAAAGCCCACAGCCACCAGAAGAAAGGAAATAATAAAGATCAGAACAGAAATAAATGAAATAGAGAATATAAAAACAATAAAATCAAAAAAACCAAAAGTTGGTTCTTTGAAAGAATCAACAAAATTGACAAACCACTGGCCAGACTGACAAAAGAAAAACAGGAGAGGACACAAATAACACAAATAAGAAATGAAATGGGGGACATTACAAC
>NW_004444006.1:9999615-10019342 GCF_000243295.1 Trichechus manatus latirostris | reverse complement strand
TCATCTAAAGTGAGAATAGCAGCAGAACTGGAAGAACATAATCAATGTCACTGAACTGTCCATGTAGAAATTTTTGAAATGGTCTATCTTTGGCTATGTATATTTTCACCAAAAAAAAAAAAAAAGGTCGAGAAGGGAGAAGGTTGACCTGTCATGGGGTTGTTAACCAATGTCATAGAATGGGTACTGTTTAATGAGAAACTATTTGTTCTGTAAACCGTCACCTGAAGTACGATTAAAAAACAAAAGCAAATAGCCAAAAGAGACCATGGGTGGCTATATTAACATTAGACAATATAGACTTTATGTCAAAATATATTACTACAGACAAAGAAGAGCATAAGGATAAAAAGGCCAATTCGTATAATTATTATATAAAGAAGGTATAACAATTATAAATATATATGCACCTAACAACAGAGCCCCAAAATATATGAGGGAAACATTGATAAAATTAAAGGGAGAAATAGATAATTATACAATAATATTTGGAGACTTCAACAAACCACATTCAATAATGGATAGAACATGTAGACAGAAAACCAATAAGGAAATAGAGAACTCGGACAAAACTATAAGCCATCTAGACCTAACAGACATACATTGAAAACTCCACCCAACAATAGTAGAATACATATTCTTCTCCAGTGCAAGTGGATCATTCTCCAGGATAGACCATATGGCAGATCATAAAACAAGTCTCAGTAAATTTAAAAAGACTGAAAACATACAAAGTATCCTCTCAACCACAATGGCATAGAACTAGAAATCAATAACAAAAGAAAAACTGGAAAATACACAAATACGTGAAAATTAAATAGTGCAATCTTAAACAACCAATGGATCAAAGAATAAATCAGAAGGTAAATTAGAAAATACCTAGAGATGAACGAAAATAAAAGCTCAACATACCAAATGTTATGGGCAGTGCACATTTATACCTGTAAATGGCTATATTAAAAAAGAAAGATAACTGTACACTTTGAGAACTTGAAAAGAAAGCAAACTAAAAGCAAACTAAGCCCAAAGCTACTAGAAGAAACAAACAAAAATTAGAGCACAGGTAAATGAATTTGAGTATAGAAAAACAATAGATAAAAATCAACAGAACTCAAAGTTGGTTCTCTGAAAAAATTAATAAAATCAATAAACTCAAAGGGAGGGATGAATAGGTAGAGAATGGGGGAATTTTGGGGGCAATAACTACTCTCTGTGATACTGTAATAGTGGACACATGACAGTAAGTATTTGTCAAAACTCATAGGACTGTATAACACAAAAAGCAAACCCTAAGTAAACTATGTGCTTTCGTTAATAATAATGTATCAAAATTGGTTCATCAATTATAACAAATGTACCACAGGAATGCAATATGCTAATAGAAACAATGTGCAGGGGGAATGGGGATTGTATGAGAAAGTATGTGTACTTTCTGCACCATTTTTTTCAAAAATAGAACAGCTCTAAAAAATAAAATCTATTAAAAATTTTTAATAAAATATTTAAACCTTTAGCCAGACTGACGAGGAAAAAAAGAGAGAGGACATAAAAAACTAAAATTAAAAATTAGAGTAGGGACCTTTCTATCAACCCTATAGAAGTAAGAGTTGTGAGAGATTATTTTGAACAATCGTAAGCCTATACATTAGATAACTTAGATGAAATGGACAAATACCTAGAAAAAGATAAATTACTTAAACTGACTCAAGAAGAAATAAAAATTCTCAACCAATCTATAACACACAAAGAAATTGAATCAGTATTCTAAAACCCTCCAACAAAGAAAAGTCCTAGACCAGATGGCTTCATCAGGGAATTCTACCAAACAATTAAAGAAAAATTAACCGCAATCTTTATTACACTCTTTCAAAGTATAGAAGAGGAGGGAAAATATCCTAATTCATTCTATAAGACCAGAATTACCCTGATGCCAAAGGCAGATAAACACACCACAAGGAAAGAAACCTAAAGACCAATATCCTTTACAAATATAGTCGCAAAACTTCTCAACAGAATACAAGCAAACCGAACCCAACAGCACACTAAAGGGATTATCCACCATGACCAAGTGAGATTTATCCCAGGAATACAGGGAGGCTCATCACAAGAAAATCAATCAGTGTAATACACCACATCAAAGGAAAAGAACCACAAGATCATCTTAATTAATGCAGAAAAGATATTTTAACAAAATCCAGCAACCTTTAATGACTAAAAAACAGTCAGAAAACTAGCAATAGAAGGGAAATTCGTGAACATGATGAAAAGCATTTATGAAAAACCCACAGCTAATTCATCCTTAATTGGGAAAGACTGCAAACTTCCCTCCTAATATCAGGAACAAAACAAAGATGGCTGCTTTCACAACTGCCATTCAGCATTTCCACCATCTGTGGTGGCTTGTGTGTTGTTATGATGCTGGCAGCTATGCCACTGGTGTTTCAAATACTGACAGGATCACCCATGGTGGACAATTTTCAGTAGAGCTTCCAGACAAAGACAGACTAGGAAGAAAGTCCTGGTGATCTACATCCAAATGCTAGCCAATGAAAACCATATGGATCACAACAGAATATTGTCCAATTAACAACAATCATGAAGATGGTGCAGAACCAGGGAGCATTTTGTTCTCTTATACATAGGGTCACCATGAGTTGGAGCTGACTCCATGACAATTAACAACAACAGAAACAAATTCAACACTTTACTGGAAGTTCTAGCCATAGCAATTAGGCAAGAAAAGGAAATAAAAGGCATCCAAATCAAAAAGGAAGAAGTAAAACTATCTCTTTTCACAGATGATATGATTCTATATATATATTATATATAGGATATATATATTATAAATATATGATCCTATTATATATATATATGTATCCTATATATATAATATGTATAAGATCATATCATCTATGAATATAATATATATAACAGGATCATATATATACATGGTCCTTATATATGTGGAGGTCTGGTGTCACAGTGGTTAAGAGCTACAGCTGCTAACCAAAAGGTCGGCAGTTCGAATCCACTAGCTGCTCCTTGAAAACTCTATGGGGCAGTTCTGCTCTGTCCTATAGGGTCACTATGAGTCGGAATCAACTCAACAGCAACGGGTTTGGTTTTTGGGTTTTATTATGTATATAATAGGATCATATATATAATATTATATATATATGTCTGTGTGTGTATATATATATATATATATATACATATAAAATCCCAAAGAAGAATCCACAAGAAAGATTCTAGAGCTAATAAATGAATTCAGTAAAGTCACAGGATAAAAGATTAACATGCAAATATCAGTTGTATTTCTATACACCAGCAAGGAACGATCTGAAAACAAAATGAAGGGATAAATGCATTTACAATGGTATCTAAAAGAATAAAATACCCAGGAATAAATTTAACCAGGGAGGTGAAAGACCTGTAAACTGTAAAGTATAAAACATTATTGAAAAAAATTAAAGAAGATGTAAATAAATGAAAAGACATTCCATATTCATGGATTGGAACACTTAATATTGTTAAGATATCAATACTCCCCAAAGTGATGTATAGATTTAATGCAATCTCTATCAAATTTACTACAGCCCTCTTTGCAGAAATGGAAAAGCCAATTCTCAAATTTATATGGAATTGAAAGGGGCCAAGAATAGCCAAATCAATCTTAGAAAAGAAAGAAAATAATAGGAGATTCACATTTCCCAATTTCAAAACATACTATAAAGCTACAGTAATCAAAACAGTGTGGTACTGTATAAGGATACCAATATAGACCAGTGGAATAGAATTGAGAGCCTAGAATTTAACTCATACATCTATGGCCAACTGATTTTTGATAAGGTTGCCAAGTCCATTCAATGGGGAAAAAATAGCCTCTTCAACAAATGGTGCTGGGACAACTGGATACTTAACATACAAAAGAATGAAGTTGTAACTCTACCTCACACCACATAAAAAAATTAACTCAAAATGAATCAATAACCTAAATTTAAGAATTAAAAACAAAACTCTTGGAAGAAAGCATAGGGGTAAAACTTCAAGGCCTTGATTTTACAGTGGATTCTTAGATATGACACTGAAAACACAAAATTTTTAAAAAAGGAAAAATAGATAAATTGGACATCATTAAAATTAAAATAGTTGTTGAGGGAAAGGACTTTATCAAAAGAGTGAAGAAACAACCTATAGAATGGGAGAAAATATTTGGAAACCATATGTCTGGTAAAGGTTTAAAATCCAGAGTATAAAAAGAACTACAGCTCAACAACAAAAACGCAAACCATTTTAAAAGTGGGCAAAGGACTTGAGTAAACATTTCCCCAAAGAAGATATAAAAATGGCCAATAAGCACTTGAAAAGATGCTTAGCATTATTAGACACGAGGGAAATGCAAATCAAAACCACAATGAGATATCACTTCACACCCACTAGGATGGCTATTATCAGAAAAACAGAAAATAACAAGCATTGGTGAGGATGTGGAGAAATTAGGAACCTCATTCATTGCAGGTGGAATTGTAAAATGGTGCAGCCACTGGAAAATAGTTTGGCAGTTCCTCAAAAAGTTAAACTTAATGTTTTCAAGGTTCATCCATGTTGTAGCATGTATCAGGACTTCATTTCTCTTTATAGCTGAGTAATATTCCATTGTATTACATACCACATTTTATTTATCTATTCATCAGTTGATGGACATTTAGGCTGTTTCCACCTTTTGGATGCTGTGAATAACATTGCAATGAACATTGATTTACAAGGATTTGTTTGTGTTACTGCTTTCAAGACTTTTGGGTATATACCTAGCAGTGGAATTGCTGTATCATATGGTAATTCTATGTTTAACTTTTTGAGGAACTGCCAAACTGTTTTTCACAGTGGCTGTACTATTTTACAATTTTACGAGCAATGATGAGGGTTCCAATTTCTCCATATCCTGACCAACACCCCTTGTTTTTTGTTTTTTTAACCATAGTCATCTTAGTGGGTGTGAAGCAATATTTCATTGTGGTTTTGATTTGTATTTCACTAAAGAACATTTAAAGATTATGCCAAGTGAAATAAGTCAGTCACAAAAGGACAAATATTGTTTGAGCCCACTTATATGAAATTTCAAGAAGAAGCAAGTG
Organism: Trichechus manatus latirostris; assembly: GCF_000243295.1. NCBI lineage: Eukaryota > Metazoa > Chordata > Mammalia > Sirenia > Trichechidae > Trichechus > Trichechus manatus. The sequence goes on along the minus strand of NW_004444006.1, from coordinate 10,014,207 downwards.
TACAGAATTTCTTATTGGTTACCACGGGCAGACGGGAGGGACGGGAGTAAGGGGAATCATTGCTTAACTTCTGTTAAGGGTGACAGGGTGGGAGGGAAAAACACTGAATAGACAATAGGTAAGTGGTAACTTTGGTGAAGGGTAACACAGTACACAATACTGGGGAAGCCAGTACAACTTCTCCAAGGTAAGGTCATGGAAGTTCCATAGACACATCCAAACTCCCTGAGGGACAAAATTATTGGGCTGAGGGCTGTGGAGACGATGGTCTTGGGGGACATCTAGCTCAACTGGCATAACATAGTTTATAAAGAAAATGTTCTACATCTTACTTTGGTGAGTAGTGTCTGGGGTCTTAAAAGCCTGTGAGTGGCCATCTAAGATACTCCACTAGTCTCATCCCATCTGGAGCAAGGGAGAAAGAAGAAAACCAAAGACACAAGGGAAAGATTAGTGCAAAGGACTAATGGACCACAACTACCACAGCTTCCATCAGACTGAGTCCAGCACAACTGGACTGACTGCTCTGACAGGGATCAAAATAGAGGGTCCCGGACAGAGCTGGAGAAAAATGTAGAATAAAATTCAAACTCACAAAAAAAAAAAAAAAAAAATAGACCAGACTTAGCGGTCTGACAGAGACTGGAGAAACCCCGAGAGTATAGCCCCTGGACACCCTTTTAGCTCAGTAATGAAGTCACTCCGGAGGTTCACCCTTCAGCCAAAGATTAGACAGGCCCATAAAGCAAAGACAGAATAAATGGGCACACCAGCCCAGGGGCAAGGATGAGAAGGCAGGAGGGGACAGGAAAGCTGGTAATGGGGAACCCAAGGTCCAGAAGGAGAGTGTTGACATGTCGTAGGGTTGACAACCAATGTCACAAAACAATATGTGTATTAATTGTTTAATGAGAAACTAGTTTGCTCTGTAAAGCTTCATCTAAAGTACAAAAAAAAAAACAACCTAGAATTCTTACCCAGTGAAATTATCCTTCAAAAGTGAAGGAGGAATAAGGGCTTTTTCAGACAAAAAATAAAAAAAGAATTTTTCTACAGTCGACCTGATTTGCCAGAAATGTTTAAAGAAGTTCTTCAGAAAAAAAGAAAATTACATAGATTAGAAACTTGGCTCTACCTAAAGAAAGAGTGTTTAAGAAGGAATAAATGAAGGTAAAATAAAATCTTTTAGTTTTCTTATTCTTAACTTATATAACAGATAACAATTTGTTTAAAATAATAATAGCAACAATATATTGAATAATTATAGCTTATAGATAAGTGAAATGTGTAACAGCAATGTTATAACAGATGGGAGGGAGGAATTGGGAATATACTGTACTACCATGAAGCAGTATAGTGTTATTTGAAAGTGGAATTAGATTAGTTGTAAATGTGAGTTGCAAACTCTGGGACAATCATTAATTTTTTTAAAAATATAATTGCTTTATTAAGAGAGGAGAGAAAATGGAAACAGTACAAAACGTCCAATTAAAACTTGTCTTTAGGTGCCGTCAAGTCAGTTACAACTCATAGCAACCCTATATACAACAGAATGAAACACTGCCAGGTCCTAGGCCATCCTCACAATTATTGTTATGCTTGAGTCATGGAAGCCCCATACACACATCCAAACTCCTTGAGGAAATGAATTGCTGGGTAGAGAGCTGTGGGGACCATGGTCTCAGGGAACATCTAGCTCAATTGGCAGAACATAGTTTATAGAGAAAATGTTCTACATTCTACCTTGGTGAGTAGCGTCTGGGGTCTTAAAAGCCTGTGAGCAGCCATCTAAGATGCTCCACTGGTCTCACCCCTCCAGGAGCAAGGGAGAATGAAGAACACAAGATACAAGGGAAAGATCAGTCCAAAAGACTAATGGACCACAACTACCACGGCCTCCACCAGACTGAGTCCAGTACAACTAGATGGTCCCTGGCTACCACCACTGACTGCTCTGACAAGGATCACAATAGAGGGTCCCGGAAAGAGCTGGAGAAAAATGTAGAAAAAAATTCTAACTCAAAAAAAAAAAAAATACCAGACTTACTGGCCTGACAGAGACTGGAGAAACCCTGAGAGTATGGCCCCCGGGCACCCTTTTAGCTCAGTAATGAAGTCACTCCTGAGGTTCACCCTTCAGCCAAAGATTAGACAGCCCCATAAGACAAAACGAGACTAGTGGGGCACGACAGTCCAAGGACAAGGACTAGAAGGCAGGAGGGGACAGGAAAGCTGGTAATAGGGAACCCAAGGTTGAGAAGGGACGGTGTTGGCATGTCATGGGGTTGTTAACCATTGTCATAAAACAGTATGTCTACTAACTGTTTAATGAGAAACTATTTGTTCTGTAAACCTTCACGTAAAGTACAATAAAAAAACCAAAAAATAAAAAAAACTGTTGTTATGCTTGAGCCCACTGTTGCAGCCACTGTATCAATCCATCTCGTTGAGGGTCTTCCTCTTTTTCACTGACGCTCTACTTTATCAAGCATGATGTTCTTCTCCAGGGACTGGTCCCTCCTGATAGCACATCCAGAGTATATGAGGCAAAGTCTCACCATCCTTGCTTTTAAGGAGCATTCAGGCTCTACTTCTTCCAAGACAGTTTGTTCGTTCTTCTGGCAGTCCATGGTATATTCAAAATTCTTCACCAACACCAGAATTCATATGCATCAACTCTTCTTTGTTCTTCCTTATTCACTGTCCAGCATTCACATGCATATGAGGCAATCGAAAACACATGGCTTGCATCAGGCCCATCGTACTCCTTAGAGGGACATCTTTGCTTTTCAACACTTTAAAGAGGTCTTTTGCAGCAGATTTGCCCAATGCAATGTGTCGTTTGATTTCTTGACTGCTGTTTCCATGGCCATTGATTGTGGATCCAAGTAAAATGAAATCCTTGACAACTTCAGTCTTTTCTCTGTTTATCATGATGTTGCTTATTGGTCCAGTTGTGAAGATTTTTGTTTTCTTTATGTTGAGGTGTAATCTGTACTGAAGGCTGTGGTGTTTCATCTTCATCAGTAAGTGCTTCAAGTCCTTTTCACTTTCAGCAAGCAAATTGTGTCATCTGCATAACACCGGTTGTTAATGAGTCTTCCTCCAATCCTAATGCTCTCTTCTTCTTCATATAGTCCAGCTTCTTGGATTATTTGCTCAGCATACAGATTGAATAAGTATGGTGAGAGGATACAACCCTGATACACACCTTTCCTAACTTTAAACCACTCAGTATCCCCTTGTTCTGTTTGAATGACTGCCTCTTGATCTATGTACAGGTTCCTCATGAGCACAATTAAGTGTTCTGGGATTCCCATTCTTCTCAATGTTATCCGTAATTTGTTATAATCCACACAATCGAATGCTTTGCAGAGTCAATAAAACACAAATAAACATCTTTCTGGTAATCTTTGCTTTCAGCCAGGATCCATTTGACATCAGAAATGATATTCTTCATTCCATGTCCTCTTCTGAATCTGGCTTGAATTTCTGGCAGTTCCCTTTTGATGTACTGCTGACCGCTTTTGAATGATCTTCAGCAAAATTTTACTTGTGTGTGATATTAATGATATTGTTTGATAATTTCCAGATTCTTTTGGCTTGCCTTTCTTTGGAATAGGCATAAATATGGATCTCTTCCAGTCGGTTGGCCACGTAGCTGTCTTCCAAATTTCTTGGCATAGACGAGTGAGCACTTCAGTGCTGCATCTGTTTGTTGAAACATCTCAATTGGTATTCCGTCAATTCGTGGAGCCTTGTTTTTCGCCAATGTTTTCAGTGCACCTTGGACTTCTCCCTTCAGTACCATCGGTTCTTGGTGATATGTTACCTCCTGAAATGGTTGAACGTTGACCAATTCTTTTTGGTATAGTGACTCTGTATTCCTTCCATCTTCTTTTGATGCATCATTCAATTATTTTGCCCATAGAATCCTTCAGTATTGCAACTCGAGGATTGAATTTTTTCTTCAGTTCTTTCAGCTTGAGAAATGCCGAGCATGTTCTTCCTTTTTGGTTTTTTAACTCCAGGTCTTTGCACATGCCATTAAAACTAGAGAAGCAAAAAAAGAGTGGAAGACAATAAAAAGAAACAAAGAGCAACGTCAACGAATAAATGGATGGAAAATTTTTAAATTTGGAAATGCTCTGCTTTTCCTAAGGAAATAGCTATAATAAAAGTGGAATTTAACAAAAATGCTTCATGATATCACTCACAATATCAGAGATGAATTGGCCATGATATTGAACCAATATTAGTAAGATAGGAGCCCTGGTGGCACAATGGTTAAGCACTCAGCTGCTAACAAAAAGGTCAGTGGCTTGAACCCACCAGGGACTCTGAGGGAGGAAAGAGCTGATGATCTGCTCCTGTAAAGATTACAGCTTAGGAAACCCTAGGGGGCAGTTCTACTCTGTCCTACAGGGTTGCTATGAGTCAGTATCAACTTGACTATACAGAACAACAACAACAATATTAAGGTTATTGCCAAAGATGTTTTCCATTTGTATCCTTGCTGCCAATGATACAGTCCTGGCAAGACTGTAAAAGTAGGTCGTGGACAGGAACCAAAACCACAATCCCCTTTGAACACCTCCAAGTGGATCTATACAAATGCCCCCAGCAATGAGCTATAAATATATTCTGGTCATTATTTTTCATTCTTATTGTGGGTGCACTCTCTGCTGGAGATCTATGGCTGTAATGATTTTTTTTTTTTTTTTACTTACTTGGTTTTGTATTCCTAAAATGAAGAATCCCAACTTATCTCTCCCAGAACAGGGACACATATTTCACTTGTATAGTTATTTAAAAAACAATTTAAGTCCTTTTACTCAAAACTCCACTGTCCTTATCATCCACAAACTTCAGGAAAAGTAAGGATAGCTAACAGAATTCTCAAACCCTTAAACTTTCAAAAACCAAAATAGTTTGGCCGGTCTTGATGGCATTGGCCTTGATGTCAATAAGATCACTCCCATCTAGGACCTGCAAATTGTCTCCTCCTGAGTTAATAACAGGCTGCTCCATGCATCTGGAAATTCATTCCAATCCTAGATTCTACCATAGTACAGGCTAATGTGTCTGAATACTACAGAAGATAATATGAAGCCTCCAGATGTATCACAAACAAGTACAAGCTCCATTTTCTAAATCCCATCTAAGCAACTTCTGCATAATCTGCACCCTGGACATTTAGTCTTCTGGAAATGATGTAAGAGAAAAACTGCCCTTGAGCCTCGATGTAAAAGACCTTATCGGGCACTACTGATAACTGCCACAACAATAAAACAGCAAGGTGTTGATCCTTGTAATCATACATTTCAATTAGAAAGACACATCATTTCTTCCTGACAACTGGATGTACATTTCATTGGGAGAACTCAAGCTGAGGATTCTTAGGAATTCTCCAGATGCAGCTGACCTCAGAAATAAACAGATTCTGCCCAAGACTACACAACAAACCACATACTTCAGAAGTGGACAGCTTCTGCCCAAAACTAAGGAACAAGATTGATTTTCTGATTTTCTGGTTCTTCAACACCTTTGTCTGTCCCTTTGCTCTACTACTAATCTCACCTAAGATTAGATTCTGCCAGCTTCTAGGACACTAATATGATCTCCCTTATGTTTTTACTCTTATTTTTACTCCCTGTGGTCTCCTTCTGTCATTTAAGAAAAAACTCTTTTGTACCTTTTTCCCAGACCTTAGCTATTGCTCTGGAGTTAACTGATTGCTGGATCTAACCTTCATGACAAAATTCTAGTAAGTATTCTTTCAAGCACTTCAGAAGGTAGATTTTCTTTTACAGCCCCCTTCTAATACTTAGGTTTCCCTCCCCCCAACCTTCAGTCTTATAAAAAATGGAGCTTGACCTCACGTCAACAAAATATTTCTCTGGAGGTCATTACAAACCTATCAGCAAAACCTAGACCCTCAGGAACGGGAACTATCTTTGTTCTATGCCAAGACACTCCGGCTGCTTTTCTGGAACTATTTAACTCCACTCAAGGAACCTGACTACTTTTAAGGACAAGAATTTAGCTCATTCCTGGTGTGCAAAATAAATACTTATAAATACTTATCCTCCCAATACAGCTTGTACTCAACTAGGGTACTACTTATGTGAACATCAGGCTTACACTCACCTGCCACTAACTTAGCCTGTGTATTCAGGATAATTGATAAAGATTTTCAGATTTTTAAAACTACTATCTCTCCATGTTTTCCTGGGGGAAAAAATTTCATAAACCTCTAAAATGAGGTGAGTATAAGCTACCAGGGAGAACTCCCAGGAGGGATAACTGACTCCTTTATGCATACAGTGCGAGCTACAATTCCCACAGCAGAAGTAATACAACTGAAAAAGGTAGTCCAAAACTTTTCTTGACCCTAGCAGGAGTCATAAATTACACAATTTCTGCTCTGGAAGCCTAACAAACTATTCTAAATTCATTAGCTAAAGTTATCATGGACAATCACATAGCCCTTTATTTCCTCTTTGCTAGCCAAAGGAGAGTTTGTGTTGTAGTAAATACTTACTGTTGCACCTAGACAAATACTACAGGACAAATAGAACATCTATGACTATGCTAAAATGAAAAAAAAAAAAGCACCTGGATCTCTAAAACAGACCCAGCTGTATTCTGGGACATATTTTTATTGCCTAGGTTTTCTAATCTAGATCCTCTGGCTTTAAGACCTATTAAAAAACCAAACCTACTGCCTTCAAGTTGATACTGACTCATAGCAACCCTACAGGACAGAGGAGAACTGTCCCATAAGGTTTCGAAGGCTGTAATCTTTATGGAAGTAGACTGCCACATCTTTCTGCCACAGAGCAAGCAGGGAGATTCGAACCACCAACCTTTTGGTTAGAGCCAAGTGCTTAACCACTGCACCACCCAGGTTCCTAAGACCTGTTACAAGGACTAATAATCATTTTGTTTCTGTTAATTACAGTTGGCCAATGTATCCTGTCTATAGTCTAAAATGCTACTTCATAACCATTGTAACATCAAATGATTCAACAGCTCATCCAACAACAGAAGGAACAAGAAGGAATAACTCTAGTCCAACTACAGACTTTGTTCTCTGATCTCGATTATCAAAATCCCAGCAACGATGTCCCAGTAAAAATCTGGATATCATGGATTGTTTTGTGGCCTGACTTTATCTTTCCTTGCCAAAAGACCGAGAAAGAGAAAAGCAGTCCTTGACATCCAGGAATTGGCATAACACTTCCATCTGAGAAGTGATGTTTTCCTGTTGAATCTAAACAATCTCTCAGAAAACCAAATATCAAACAAGGTCACTCTGTGACTGTAATGAAGGGAGACATTAAAAACAAGATCATTCTTAAGATCACTGTGAAAAACCACAAAAATACAAAGTATCCAGCTCTCCCTGCTAATAGGAGAGACTGCTGCTTCTTTGGAGCCCTGCTGGTGCAGTGGTTAAGAGCTCAGCTGACAACCAAAAGATCGGCAGTTTGCATTCCCCAGCTGCTCCTTGGAAACAATATGGGGTAATTCTACTCTCTCCTAGAGGGTCGCTATGAGTCAGAGTTGACTTGAGGGCAATGGGTTGGTTGTTTGATTTGCTGCTTCTTTACCAATTACAGCTTTAGGTTTAACTCCTTGATAAAGTTTATTAATATACCCAGTCAGGATTGTCCCACTCCCTAACAACATCCAATTCAAAGCAAAGCTCTACATCCTTGCACCCTTCCCAAATCAACTAACACAAGCCCAAATTCTATAATAAGTCCTTTCAATACTCTCTTATTAAGATGCTTCGTGGTTTCCCATGGTGTGCATTCTCCCTTGATACACCAAGCAATAAATTCAACTTTGTTTAACTGCAAGTATGTTCCTGGTGATTTCTGTCTGGAGGGCATTGTCATATTATGAGCATCTGTTTACTTGCCTCTCACCCTTCCCAACCCCAAGACTGTGAACTCCTTTAGGAGAGGCCCTGTGAACTACTGTTTGTCCTTAGTGCCAGTGGTGGATGGATGGGCGATGGAAGGATAAATGGATGGAAGGATAGATGGCTACATGTAAAAGAGGGAGAACGGAGGGAGACAGGGAAGCAGGGAGGGGAAATGAAATAAAAAAAGGAGGGAGAGAAGAAGGCAGGGGAAGAGGGAGAGATGGACAAAGTGAATCAAGTTTTCCTGCTCTATTCCTTGGCTCCAGCACGCACTGACCTATCTTTACACACTGTCTTATTTCCTCTGGGATCCATAGTCATTAGATGTAGTTAAGGTGATATTTTTAAGGCAATTTTGACTTTAATTACTCCAACTTGCTGTCTTTATCTTTTTTTCTATTATTCCTCCCTTGTTTCTCTTATCCACACTCATGGCTTCTCTTAAGATTTTTCAGCAGAGGTCTTCCAGGTCTCTTCCTCCAGCCTCAACTGCTTCCCGGCAGTTCTACCACATGGTGGCGCTCAGGAAAAGGGACTCTTGGGCATTATTTTTTCGATTCACAAAAATTCCAGATCCTCTAGCCACATTTCCACTTCTGTCTTTTGCATCTTACAAAAGTTTCTTGGTTATATTCCCTTTAGTCTCTTGGTAGATGTCATGAGTCATGAACCTCAGAGGAGGAGGGGCTTTTGTAAAAGGGTGGAGTAGTCATAAATTGAAAGTGAGAATAATAATAGAAATACTTGTGGAAGGTTCCCATGTGGTACAATCAATGTTAGGCACTTTACACCTTACCTCACTTAAGTTTGAGCTTCACAACAATCTTAGGAGAATGGGTTTTTTATCTTTATTTATAAATAAGAAAACAGGCTTAACAAGGTGAATTCACTTGCCCAAGGTCACACAGCTGGTAAATGGAAACAACAGAATTTGAACCCAAATCTGTTACTACAGATCTGAAACTCTTAACTGCTGTGTTATATTATTACTGGGAAACTGACAGAATTCTGTTTCTGTCCTCTTAGTTCTATGCAGAATAGGGTAAGGGAGTCCTCTCCTGGAAAACGTTTCAAGACAATGGTGTCTTTAGGTGAACAAGGCAAAAATAGAAAATATAATTAGTTGTCTTTTTGGAGCATGCCATTGCTACAATTAAGACAGAGTCGGAGGGAACACTGGGCAAAAAAAGGTTGAGGATATAGGGAAGTTTTTTAAACTACCCTTTGCCATCGAGTTGATTCCAACTAATGGCGACCCTATAGGACAGGATAGAACTGCCCCATAGGGTTTCCAAGGAGCAACTGGTGGATTCAAACCACCGATCTTTTGGTTATCAGCTGAGCTCTTAACCACTGTGCCATCAGGGTCGCTATGAGTCAAAATCAACTCGACGGCAATGGATTTTTTAAACTAGAAAACAAAAAAGTCAGAAGGCATTAAAGAAAGAGTTGGGCATAGTCAGATTCAGAGAGGAAAAGAGAAAAAAAAGACCAGAAATTCCTGCATTTGGGGCAGTATCTAAGAATGACAGAGACATGAGGCTTGGTGCATCTGTGGGCTTCAAGTTACCCAGCAGAGGAAATTCCAGTTAAAATTGGTTTGTGCTGGTGCAGCAATGTTCTGGAAGAAGTTGGCAGCCTGATGACTGAAGGTGGATGGCAGCAGCAGAGGCCATTGCTTAGTGTTCAAAACTAAACTACAGGAAAAGAAAAAAAAAGTAAGCTTCAGTGAAAAATTGTGAGAGGGCCCTCTGCCAAAAGGGGCAGTCAGGTTATAAGCCAATATTTCACAGAAGTGGGGGTACAAACTTTGACTTGGGTTTCCATTGACATACTGTTCCTGATCTGTCTGAGGAAGATACCATATACGTACATCATTCTTATTTTGGGTGTTCGTGGAAACAAAAACCAGAGCATTTACCAGAGTGCTCCAGTTAAAATGTTTACAACAGCCAATTTCTAATTCCAAGAAAGGATGCTAGCTGAGAGGATGTAACTTCACAGGGATAATAAAGTTTTTTTTTTTTTACTTGGGAGTAGAGAGGATATAGAATACTTATGAGAAAATAAATCAAATCAGATGACTGACCTCTGAAGGCAGGTGGCTGGCTGGATGTGGATGGGACTGCAGAATGTGAGAGCATTTTCTGGGATATATAACTAGTGAGGAGAACAGATTTTTAGGAGTTATAGTCTACTGAAGCACTTAGAGATTGATATGGGGAAGAAAATACTTTCTCATTAAATGAAGAACTGGAAAACAAGACAAAAGAACTCTCAAGTTCCACTACCAAAGGAATAAGGTCAGACTTGGTGGCCTCAGACAAAACTGTTTAATGTCCCTGGGAAGTCTTTGCTTCTTGTACAAAACACCCTGGGGAGAAAAGGCTTTGGCAGCACCAGTACTGAAAGGGCAATGGTATTGCCACTGGGCACTAGATACTACCTCAATAACATGGGAGACCAAAAGGCACTGAGAGATAAGACAGGATAATGGCAACTTGTGAGAACACAAGGATTATGCCTATCTTCTTCTTACTTCCTCCCATCCACCTTCACTACTTCCTTGCCTTTAGACTGGACAGAAGGGCTTAGATGTGTATTAGAGGCTGATTGGCTAATTAGACTGAGATACGGAATTGCAGGTTTATCAACACCTTGCATCCTGATTGATTTCCAAATATTCTAGAACATGGTCATTTAGATTTTGAGTTTAATCTCTGCAGTCAAACTGTCTCAGTTCAAATTCCAGTTCCACCACTTACTATTTCTGTGCATCCTTGATGAAGTTACTTAACCTCTCTGTGCCTCAATTTCTTCATCTGAAAAATGAAAATAAGAATAATAGTAGTCTCTTCATGGAGTTATTGAATTAAATAAATTAATAAGTTTAGCATAACCCTGGCATATGGAAAATTGTTCAATAAAAGTTAGCTGAGAGACTTCGGCAAAATGGTGCTCTAGGCAAAAACTCCATGCCGTCCCTCCACAGCAAAGATCCGAAAAACTGAGCCAAACAGAGAAAACAGCAATCCTGAAACCCTAAAACATCAAATGAAGAGATAAAGAACTCAGCCAAGCACAAAATGGAGTGAGAAAACTGACAGAGAACGGAGAGCGAGGAGAGATTCATGCAGAGCTCCCCTATCAGCTAACCCAGTGCAGATCCGCAATCTTGGACTCCTATCAGAGAGCAGCAAATAGGGGGTATGAGAAAGCAGCTTCCCGGAGCTTCCAGCAGGAGACAAAACAACTGGTAATTTGCGATATATACTTTCCCACCCCCTACCCTTCTTCACCCCCACTCAGCCTCCTCTGCTTCCCGCGGCCACAGTCTCTTGGCTGGGAAGCACCGGCTGCTTGGATTCCACATGCCCGCACTGGCTGACTCGGTCAATGCCATTTGTTGGCTGCTGGTGTTGCATTTTTCTGCTTCTTTTGATTTCTTCCTTACCTCTCACCACCTCCCCCTGCTTTTGCTCAAATACCTGGCTCTGTGCGCCATCTTTGCTTCTTCCTAAGGTGCCGCAGAGCTCCATTGGAGTGTGGAACTGCTTCCCGGTCTGGGCTGCCATGCTGGTGGGATCCCAGGGCTTCTGTTTTTTTTTTTTTTTTTAATTGTTTGTTTGTTTTCTTTTCCTTGTCTCAAGTTGGGAGTCCGTTCTGGCCAGGCAGTGCTACACAGATTGGGACCTACCCCCTCAGCTTGCACAGACACACAGGGGGATCCCTGAAGGCATTTCTTTTTTCGTGGGTCTTTTTTTCTGTTTTGGGCGGGGGGGCTTTTCTTGTTCTTTTCTTTTTTAAATTTGTTTTGTTTTCTTTTCCCTCTTTTTCCTTTTTTGTCTTTCTTCATTACTCAGTTTCTCATCTCTCTATACCTTCCTTCTCTTCCTGTTTCCTGAATACCTGGTGCTGAATACCTCTATGCCTTCTAGCCAGGCTGTACTGCAACACCTGGGAACAATTTCCCCAGACCTCGTACCCGCACCAGTGGGATCCCTGGGAGCTTTGCTGTTCTTTTTTATTTCTAATTTTTATTTATTCATTCTTTTCTCTTTTTTTCTTCTTCTTCCCCTTTTTGTTTTTCTCATTTCATAGTCTCTCATCTCTCCATTCCAACGGCAAGCTCCCCTAGCACTTCTTTTTGTTTGTATGTTTCTGGCCCCTGTTCCTCTCTCATGTCTCCCATATTCATCTTAGCTTCACACATAACAATCTCCCCCCATCCTGCCTACCTGCACCATGCACTTAACATCACACTACCAAGCAGCTCAGGCACAGCCTACTGGAACCTGCCCTGCACTGATTACCGACTCACCCCAGAGCTGTAGTAAGTGCCACAAACAACCCATCCCAGCAACTCCTCTTCAGCTAGACCTGCCCTGATATACCATATCTGAGAGGAGGTGAAAAGTATCATGCCCACAGATGAGTAAACAACAAAGAACACACAGCCCGCCTGCTCAGACGTAGCCAAATTTTAAAAAAAGGACGAAACAAACAAATCTACTATCAATAAGCAAAAAAAAAATAACTACTGAATGCTGTGAAGACAGCAGACAATATCAAAACATTTACAAAAACAGGACAGGATGGTTCCAGTAGGCGTCCAAAATAAAACACCAGATGACTTTCCAGAGGACGAAAAGGCACTAAAACTACCTAATAGGGAATTCAAATCTCTAATACTCAGAATTATCCAAGCGTTCAAGCAAAAAGCAGACAAAAATGAGGAAATATAGACAAATTCATGGAAAATACAGACCAAAAAAATGGAAGAATTCAGGAAAATAACGCAGGAACAAAATGCCAAAATAAATTCACAACTAGAAATTATACAAAAACAACAATTAGAAATCCAAAAGTTAAACAACAAAGTTTCAGAAATGGACTGTGTTGTAGAAGGGTTGAGGAGCATATTTGAAATGGTGGAAGACAGGATCAGTGGAATTGAAGACAAACACTTGGATGGATACAACTGTGTTCGAGGAAAACTCAGAAAAAAAGAATAAAGAAAAATGAAGAGACCCTGAGAGTTATGTGGGATACAATCAAAAGCAAAAATTTGCAAATGATTGGAGTTCCAGAACAGGGGGAGAAAACAGAAAACACAGAGAGGATCATTGAAGAACTGCTGACAGAAAACTTCCACAATATCATGAAAGATGAAAAGCTGGCCATCCAAGAAGCTCAACGAACCCCATATAAGATAAACCCCAAAAGAAAATCACCAAGGCATATCATAATCACACTCGTGAAAACCAAAGACAAACAAAGAATCCTGAGAGCAGCTCACGAAAAACAAAAAGTCACATAGAGAGGAGAAACAATAAGACTAAGCTCAGATTATTCGGCAGAAACCCATGCAAGCAAGAAGGCAATGGAATGACATATATAAAACCTTGAAAGAAAAAAACTGCCAGCCAAGAATAATATACCCTGCAAAACTCTCGTTCAAATATGTTGGTGAAATTAGGTCATTTACAGATAAACAGAAATTAAGGGACTATGTAAAAACCAAACAAAACTTAACAAGACTTATTAAAGGGAGTCCTTCAATCTGAGAACAAACAACATCAGACCACAAGCTGAAAATAGGACACAGGATTGTACTAGCCAGATACCAACCTAGGAAATGAACTCTTAAGGACTATGCAAAACCAAAAGAATTACAACAGGGAACCAGAGAGGTTAATCTGTAAATGACAACAGCATCAGAACAATAAAAGAGAGAATAAACAGTGTAGATATAGAACGTTCTAATGGAGAGGAAGTCAAGTGATACCAAGTAATAATAGACTGGTTCAAATCTAGGAAAATAAGGGTAAATTTCAAGGTAACCACAAAGAAAGTTAACAAACCTACTCATCAAAAATGAAGAAAAACCTAAAGTCTCAGTAAAAACAAAACCTACAAAAACAAAAGAAATGAAAAAAATCCACAAACAAAAGGAACTCAGCACAGGAGGGTAAGAGGAACAAAGAAAACGTCAGCACCACCAAAGAAAAGCACTACGAAATGCAATTCTACTCCTAGGAATATATCCTAGAGAAATAAGAGCCGTCACATGAATAGACATATGCACACTCATATTGATTACAGCACCGTTCACAGTAGCAAAAAGATGGAAACATCCTAGATGCCCATCAACAGACGAATGGATAAACAAACTATGGTACATACAAACAATGGAGTATTATCCAACTATAAAGAACAATGATGAATCTGTGAAGCATCTCATAACATAGATGAAACTGGAGAACATTATGCTGAATGAAATAAATCAATCACAAAAGGACAAATATTGTATGAGACTTCTACTGTAAAAACTCATGTAAAAGTTTACACACACACAAAAAAAAACAATCTTTGTTGGTTACCAGGGATGGGAGGGTGGGGACTAAATAGACAATAGATAAGTGGTAACTTTGGTTAAGGGTAAGACAGTACACAATACTGGGAAGCCAGCACAACTTGTACAAGGAAAGGTCATGGAAGCTCCATAGACACTTCCAAACTCCCTGAGGGACTGAATTACTGGAAGGAGGGCTGTGGGCACCATGGTCTCGGGGAACATCTAGCTCAGTTGGCTTGACACAGTTTATAAAGACAATGTTCTGCAGTCTACCTTGGTAAGTAGCGTCTGGGGTCTT
>NW_004444006.1:9987824-9999003 GCF_000243295.1 Trichechus manatus latirostris | reverse complement strand
GTCAACAGCAACTCAAAAGGTTTGATGGGAAGCCTAAGGGTGCAGTGAGTTGAAGAAAATGATGATGGAATAATTTGTAAAAGGATAGTGAGAATAGCAGCACAACTGGAAGAATGTAATTGATGTCACTGAATTGTACATGTAGAAACTTTTGAAATGGTGTAACTTTGGCTATACATATTTTCACCAGAAAAAATTCCCCCAAGGTCGAGAAGGGAGAGTGTTGACATGTCGTGGGATTGTTAACCAATGTCATAGAACAATATGTGTACTGACTGTTTGATGAGAATCTATTTGTTCTATAAACCTTCATCTAAAGTACAATAAAAAAATTAATTAAAAAAAAAGTCGAGTCATGAAAGATATATTTTAAAAAAGAGGCAAACCAAACTTCTGGAGATGAACACTAGTGTCTGAGAAACTACACTGGATAGGGATTAACAATAGACATTGCAAAAGAAAAGATTACTGAACTTGAAGACATAGCAATATAAATTCTCCAATATGAAACACAAAGAGAAAAAAGAATTTCAGAAAAATGAAGAGCATCAGAAAGCTGTAAGACAACTTGAAGCAGCCAAAAATATGTGTAATTGGCATCAATGAGAAGGAGGAAAGAAAAGGGGAGGAACAGAAAAAAATATTTGAGGAACTAATTGTTGAATAAGGAGCCCTGGTTTTGCTGTGATTAAGCACTCAGCTGATAAACGAAAGGTTGGGGGTTTGAACCCAACAGCCGCTCCATGGGAAAAAAATGTGGTGGTCTGCTCCTGTAAAGATTATTGTTGTTGTTGTTGTTGATAGGTGCCATCAAGTTGGTTACGACTCATAGCAACCCTATATACAACAGAACGAAACACTGCCCGGTCCTGCGCCATCCTCACAATTGTTATGCTTGAGCCCATTGTTGCAGTCACTGTGTCAATCCATCTTGTCCAGGATCTTCCTCTTTTTCGCTGACCCTCTACTTTACCAAGCATGATATCCTTCTCCAGGGACTAGTCCCTCCTGATAACATGTCCAAAGTATGTGAGACTTACCATCCTTGCTTCTAAGGAGCATTCTGGCCATACTTCTTCCAAGACTTTTGTTCTTTTTTCTGGCAGTCCACGGTATATTCAATATTCTTCACCAACACCATAATTCAGAGTCATCAATTCTTCTGTCTTCTTTATTCATTGTTCAGCTTTCACATGCTTATGAGGCTATTGTAAACACCATGGCTGGCCTTGGAAATCCAGGGGGCAGTTCTACTGTGTTCTATAAGGTCGTTATGAGTCAGAATTGACTCGACGGCAATGGATTTAATGGATGAATACTTCATAAAATTGATAAAATCTTTGAGATCACAGATCCAAGAAGCTCAAAGAACACCAAGCACAAACAATATGAAGACAGCTACACTAAGGTATATCATAATCAAGTTTCACAAAACCAGTGACAAGGGGAAAATCTTAAAGCAATTGGGGGAAGTGGGAGGGAACACAAGTTATATAAAGAGGAATGAAGATAAGAGTGGAAGCAGATTTCTCGTCAGAAACAATGCAAGTGAGCAGTGGGGAAAAAATTCTTTTTAACTGTGGTAAATATATATATATAACCTAACTCTTGTCATTTCAACATTTTTTACCTATATGATTCAGTAATATTAATTACATCCATCATATTGTGCAACCAACACCACTATCCCTTTCCAAAATTTTCCATCACCATCACCCTTAACAGAAACTCAGAGCTCCTTAAGCAATGACTCCCCAATCCCCCATTCCCAATCCTGATAACCACTAATGAACTTCAGTCTACTTGCATTTGTGTATTCTAGATATGGAGCCCTGGTGGCACAGCGGTTAAGAGCTCGGCTGCTAACCAAAAGGTCGAGCAGTTTGTACAAACAACTACTACAAGAAAACCAAAGGGATCTACATAAATGGAAAAACGTACTATGCTCATGCATAGGTAGACTCAACCTCATGAAAAAGACAATTCTACCCAAAGTAATTTACAGATACAATGCAATCCCGATCCAAATACCAAAAACATTCTTCAAAGAGATGGAAAAACTAATCATTAACTTTATATGGAAAGAGAAGAAGCCTCGGAGAAGTAAAGCACTATTGAAGAAGAAGAATAAAGTAGGAAGACTCGCACTACCTGACCTCAGAACCTACTGTACAGCTACCGTAGTCAGAACAGCCTGGTACTGGTACAACAACAGATACATTGACCAAGTGAACAGAATTGAGAATCTAGATGTAAATCCATCCACCGACAGTCACCTGATCTTCGACAAGAGCCCAAAGTCCATCAAATGGTGAAAAGGCAGTCTTTTTAACAAATGGTGCTGGCAAAACTGGATGTCCATCTGCAAAAAAATGAAACAGGACTCATATCTCACACCGTACACAAAAACTAATTCAAAATGGATCAAAGACCTAAATATAAAGCCTAAAACTATCAAGTTCATAAAATAAAAAACAGCATCAATGCTACAGGCCCTAACATTAACAGGATACAAAGCATAACCAACAACCCACAAATTCCAGAAGATAAGCTAGATAACTGGCATCTTCTAAAAATTAAACACTTAAGCTCATCAAAAGACTTCATCAGAAGAGTAAAAAGATAACCTGCAGACTGCGAAAAAAATTTGCACGTTACAAGTCAGACAAAGGTCTAATCTCTAAAATCTACAAGAAAATCCAACACCTCTACAACAAAAGACAAATAATCCAATTAAAAAATTGGCAAAGGAAATGAACAGACACTTTACCAAAGAAGACATTCAAGCAGCCAACAGACACATGAGGAAATGCTCGCAATCACTAGCCATTAGAGAAATGCAAATTAAAACCACAATGAGATACCATCTCACCCCGGCATTACCGGCACGAATCAAAAACACTGGAAATAACAAATGTTGGAGGGGCTGCGGGGAGATCGGAACTCTTATGCACTGCTGGTGGGAATGCAAAATGATACAACTATTTTGGAAAATGATATGGCGCTTCCTTTGAAGCTGGAAATAGAAATACCATACGATCCAGCAATCCCCCTCCTAGCAATATATCCTAGAGAAAAAAGAGTAGTCACTCGAATAGACATATGCACACCCATGTTCATGGCAGCGCTGTTCACAATAGCAAAAAGATGGAAACAACCTAGATGCCCATCAACAGATGAATGGATAAACAAACTATGGTACAAACACACAATGGAATATTATGCAACGAGAAAGAACAGTGATGAATCTGTGAAGCATCTCATAACATGGATGAAACTGGAGGACTTTTTGCTGAGGGAAATAAGTCAATCACAAAAGAACAAATATTGTATGAGATTACTACCGTAAAAACTCATGAAAAAGTTTACACACAAAAAGAACAATCTTTGCTGGTTATGAGGGACGGGAGGGGTGGGGGGGGAATACTAAATAGATAATAGATAATTATCTAGATAAATAGATAATAGATAAGTGGTAACTTTGGTGAAGGGGACACAATACTAGGGAAGCCAGCACAACTTGTACAAGACAAGGTCATGGAAGCTCCATAGACACATCCAAACTCCCTAAGGGACCAAATTGCTGGGCTGAGGGTTGTGGGGACCATGGTCTCAGGCAACATCAAGCTCAATTGGCATAACACAGTTTATAAAGAAAATGTTCTACATTCTACCTTAGTGAGTAGCATCTGGGGTCTCAAAATCCTGTTAGCAGCCATCTAAGATACTCCACTGGTCTCACCTCGTTGGAGCAAGGGAGAATGAAGAAAACAAGATACAAGGGAAAGATTAGTCCAAAGGACTAATGTGCCACAACTACCACGGCCTCCACAAGACTGAGTCCAGCACAACTAGAAGGTCCCGAGCTACCACCACTGACTGCTCTGACAGGGATCATAACAGAGGGTCCTGAACAGAGTTAGAGAAAAATGTAGAACAAAATTCTAACTCACAAAATAAGACCAGACTTACTGGCCTGACAAAGACTGGAGAAACCCTGAGAGTATGGCCCCCAGACACCCTTTTAGCTCAGTAATGAAGTCATTCCCAAGGTTCACCGCTCAGCCAAAGATTAGACAGCCCCATAAAACAAAACGAGACTAATGGGGCTCAACAGTCCAGGAACAAGGACTAGAAGGCAGGAGGGGACAGGAAAGCTGGTAATAGGGAACCCAAGGTCGAAAAGGGAGACTGTTGACATGTCGTGGGGTTGGTAACCATTGTCATAAAACAATATGTGTACTGTTTAATGAGAAACCATTTGTTCGGTAAACCTTCATCTAAAGTACAATAAAAAAAAAAGAAAGAAAAAAGAAAACAAACAAACAAAAGGTCGGGCAGTTCGAATCCACCAGCCACTCCTTGGAAATCCTATGGGGAAGTTCTACTCTGTCCTATAGGGTCGCTATGAGTTGGAGTTGACTTGACTGCAAACGTTTTTTGTTTTTTTTTTTAATTCTAAATATTTCATATAAGTGGGATATAAAATATTCCTCAGTTTGTGACTAACTTATTTCACTCAGGATAATGTTTTCAAGGTTCATCCATGTTGTAGCATGCATCAGTATTTCATTTCTTCTATTTATGGCTGATTTATATAATTTATATGTATATACCACATTTTGTCCATCCATTCTTTCATCTGCTGATAGATATTTAGGTTTTTTCCATTTTTTGACTATTTTGAAAAGTACCGTAATAAACATTGGTATACAAGTATCAGTTTGTGTCCCTGCTTTCAATTCTTTTGGGTATATACCTAGGAGTGGAATTGCTGGGTCATATGGTATTTCTATCTTCAGTTTTTTGAGAAACTACCACACTGTTTTACATAGTGGTTGCACCATTTTACAATCCCATCAGCAATAGACAAGGGATTCAATTTCTCCACATTCTTGCCAACACTTGTTTTCCATTTTTTAAATTATAACCATCGTAGTGGGGGTGAAGCTGTATCTCACTGTGGTTTTGATTTGCTTTCTCTTCATAACTAGTGATGTTCAGCATCTTTCCATGTGTTTGTTGTCCACTTGTATTTTTTCTTTGGTGAAATGTCTATTCAGTTCCTTTGTCCATTTTTTTATTGGATTGTTTATCTTTTTGTTGTTGAGTTGTAGGAGATTTTACGTATTCTGAATATTAAACCCTTATGAGATATATCACTCCCAAATATTTTCTCCCAATCTGTAGGTTGTCCCTTCACTTTGTTGATAAAGTCCTTTGATGCACAAAAGTTTTTAATTTTGGTAAAATCTAATTTATCTATTTTATCTTTTGTTGTTCATGCTTTTGGTGTCATATCTAAGAATCCATAGTCAAAAACTAAATCCTGAAGCATTATCCCTATTTTTTTTCTAAGAGTTTTATAATTTTAGTTATTACATTTAGGTCCTTGATCGATTTTAAGTTAATTTTTGTATATTGTTCGAGATACAGGTCCAGTTTCATTCTTCTGCATGCGGAAATCCACTTGTCCCAGCACCATTTATTAAAATTATTCTTTCCCAATTGAATAAACTTAGCAACTTTATAAAAAATCAATTGACAGTTAATTTATGTATCTATTTCTGGACTCTGTCTCTATTCTATTGGTCTATATGTCTATACTTATACCAGTACCAGACTGTTTTGGTTACATAGCTTTATAGTATGTTTTGAAACCAGGAAGTGTGAGTCCTCAAACCTTGTTCTTTGTCAAGATTACTTTGGCTATTCAGGGCCCCTTGAAATTCCATATTAACTTCAAGATCAGTTTTTGTTTCAATTTCTGCATAAAAGGCTGTTGGAATTTTGATGGCGATTGTATTGAATCTGCTGATTGCTCTGGGTAGTATTGACACTTTAACAATACTAATTCTTCCAATCCATGAACACAGTATGTCCTTCCACTTATTTAGGTATTCTTTAATTTTTTCAGTAATAATTTATAGTTTTCAGTGTACAGGTCTTTAACTTCTTTGGCTGAGTTTATTCTTAGGTCTTTTATTTTTTTAGATACTATTTTAAATGGAATTATTTCCTTAATTTCCTTTTCAGAATGCTCATTGCTGATGTATAGAACCAGACCAATTTGTGCGTGTTGACCTTGTATCCTGCCACTTTGATAAATTTGTTTCTTAGCTCTAGTACTTTTCTTGTGTATTCTTTGGGGTTTTCCATATATAGGATCATGGTGGCACAGCAGTTAACGGTTTGGCTGCTAACCAAAAGATCGGCAGTTTAAATCCACCAGCTACTCCTTGGAAACTCTATGGGTCAGTTCTATTCTGTCCTATAGGGTTGCTATGAGTCAGAATCAACTCAATCAGCAATGCGTTTGGTTTTTTTTGGGGGGGTGTTGGATCATGTCATCAGCAAAAAAGGATAATTTAACTTCTTCCTTCCTGATTTGGGTACCTTATTTCTTTTTCTTGCCTAATTGCTCTGGCTAAGTCTTCCAGTACAATATTGAAGAGCAGTTGTGTGAGTAGGCATTCTTGTCTTGTTCCTGATCTTAAGGGGAAAGGTCTCAGTATTTCTCCATTGAGCATGATGTTAGCTGTGGGTTTTTCATAAATGTCCTTTATCATGTTGAGGAATTTCTATTCTATTGCTAGCTTATTGAGTGTTTTGATCATGAAAGGGTGTTGGATTGTGTCAAAAGCCTTTTCTGCACCAATTGTGATGATTACGTTGCTCTCTGCCTTAGTTTTATTAATCTGATGTATTATGTCAATTGACTTTCTAATGTAGAGCCACTCTTGCATTCATGAGATAAATCCCACTTGATCGTGGTGTATAATCATTTTAATATGCTGTTGGATTCAGTTTGCTAATATTTTATGAATAATTTTTGCATCTACATTCATAAGGGATATTGGTCAGTAGTTTTCTTGTGGTATCTTTGTGTCAGGGTAATGCTAACTTTATAGAATGAGTTAAGAACTGTTTCCTCCTCTTCTAGTTTTTGGAAAAGTTTAAGAAGGATTGGGGTCACTTCTATAAATGTTTGATAGAATTCCCCAGTGAAGTCATCTGGTCCAGGTCTTTTCATAGCAGGTTTTTGAATATTGATTTTTGATTCAATCTCTTCAATTTTTATGGGTTTCTTGAGATCTATTTCTTCTTGAGTCAGTTTTGGCAGTTTATCTTCCTGGGAATTTTTCCATTTCATGTAAGTTATTTAACTTGTTGGTGTATAATTGTTCATATTATTTTCTTATGATCATTTTTACTTCCATAGGGTCAGTTGCAATGCCCTCACTTTCATTTCTGATTTTAGATATTTTCATCTTTTTTTCTTTGTCAGTCTAGCTAAAGTTTTGTTAATTACTAATCTTTTTCAAAAAACCAACTTCGGACATTGTTGATTCTATTGCCTTTCTATTCTCTTTCATTTATCTCTGCTCTTATCTTTTTAACTCCCTTTTTGGCAGTTTTTGGGCATAATTTGCTCTTCTTTTTCTAGTTCCTCAAGTTGTAAAGATAGGTTGTTGATTTGAGAAATTTTTTCTTTTTTAATGTAGGTGTTTACCACTGTAAATTTCCTTCTGAGCACTACACTTTTTGCCCACCATAAGTTTTGGTGCATTGTACTTTTATTTTCATTCAACTCTATTTTCTGATATCTCTCTTGATACCTTCCTTGATCCATTGGTTGTTTTTATAGCATGTTGTTTAATTTTCACATAGTTGCGGATTCTCCAGATTTCTTTCTGTTATTAATTTCTAGTTTCATTCCATTGTGGCCTGAGAAGATTCTTTGTATGATTTAAATCTTTTAAATTTATTGAGACTTGCTTTTGGACTTATACATGATCTATTCTAGAGAATGATTCATATGCACTGAAGAAGAATGTATATGTACTGTTGTTGGGTGGCACGTTGCATATAATGTCTGTCAGGTCTAGTTGGTTTATAGTATTGATCAAATATTGTATTTATTGATATTATTTCTAGATGTTCTGTCCATTGTTAAAAGTGATATATTGAAACAAATAAACAAAAAATGTTGCTCCTTGAGTTGAGCATGAAGGACTCATGGCAATCCCACATGTGTCAGAGTAGAACTGTGCTCCATAGTACCTTCCGTGGTTGATTTTCTGGAAGTGGATTGGCAAGCTTTTCTTGTGAGGTACTTCTGGGTGGACTCAAACCTCCAACCTTTCAGTTAACAACCAAGCACATTAACCATTTGCACCCTCCAGGGACTCCTAGTGTATTAAAGTCTCCAGTGATTACTGTAAAACTATTTCTCCCTTCAGTTCTGTCAGTGTTTGCTTCATATGTTTTGGGGGCTCTAATATTAAGTTCAGGATTTCGGGTGGTGTAACAGTTAAGTGCTTGGCTGCTAACCAAAAGGTTGGCGGTTCTAACACACGCAATGGGCTCCACAGGAGAAAAGACGTGGCGATCTGCTCCCATAAAGATTATAGCCTAAGGAGATATCTAGGGCAATTGGCATAGCAGTTCATAAAGAAAATGTTCTACATCTTACTTTGGTGAGTAGCATCTGGGGTCTTTAAAGCTTGCGATTTGCCATCTAAGATACGTCTATTGGTCACATCACGTTGGGAGCAAAAGAGAATGAAGAAAATCAAAGACAGGAGAAAAATATTAGTCCAAAGGACTAACAGATCACATGAACCACAGCCTCCACCAGCCTGAGCCCAGAAGAGCTAGACGGTGCCCAGCTACCACCACTGACCACTCTGACAGGGATCACAATAGAGGATCCCGGAAAGAGTGGGAGAAAAATGTAGAACAAAATTCAAATTCTCAAAAAAAAGACCAGACTTACTGGTCTGACAGAGATTAGAGGAACCCCCGAGACTATGGTCCCCAGACATCCTGCTAACTCAGAACTAAAACCACTCCTGAAGTCTACCTTTCAGCCAAATATTAGACAGGCCCGTAGAACAAACAATAACACATGCGAGGAATGTGTTTCTTAGTTCAATAAAGTATACTAGAGCAAATGGGCAACACCTGCCCAATAGCAAAGACGAGAAGGCAGGAAGCGACAGGAAAACTGGACAAATGGAGATGGCCAACTTAAGGTGGAAAGGGGGACAGTGTTGACACATTGCAGGGATTGCCACCAATGTCACAAAACAATTTGTGTATAAATTTTTGAATGAGAAACTAATTTACACTGTAAACTTTCACCTAAAGCACAGTAAAAAAATTTTTAAAAAGATGTTGAGCCAAAAGGTGGAAACAACCTAAGTGCCCATCAACAGATGAATGTATAAATAAAATGTGGTATATAGATACAATGGAATATTATTCAGCCAGAAAGAGAAATAAAATTCTGATAAATGCTATGACATGAATGAACCTTGAAAATGTTATGCTGAGTAAAATAAATCAGACACAAAAGGACAAATATTGTATGATCCCACTTATATGAAATACCTAGAATAGGCAAATGCATAGAGGCCAAAGTTTATTTGTAGTTATTACATGCAGGTGAAGGGGGAAATGAGGAGGTGTTGTTTAATGGGTGCTGAGCTTCTGTTAAGGGTAATGAAAAATTTGAAACTGGATAGTGGAAATGGTTGCAAAATACAAGGGACATACTCTCACCGAATTATACACTTAAAAATGGTTGAAATGACAAATGTTTTGTTATATATATTTCACAACAATAAAAAATTCTTTAATGAAGGTCAAATAAATACTTTTTGAGATATATAACAGCTGAAACAATTCATCATCAGAAGACCTTCAAGACAAGATATGTTAAAGGAAGTCCTTCAGCAGAAGAAAAGTGATGCCAATGGAAATATGAATTTACAGAAAGAAATGAAGAGCATAATCATTGTTATGCTTCAGCCCATTGTTGCAGCCACTGTCTCAGTCCATCTCGTTGAGGGTCTTCCTCTTTTTCTCTGACCGTCTACTTTACCAAGCATGATGTCCTTCTTCAGGGATTGGTCCCTCTTGATAATATGTCCGTATGGTGAGTCTCACCATACTTGCTTCTAATGAGCATTCTGGCTGTACTTCTTCCAAGACAGATTTGTTCGTTCTTCTGGCACTCTATGGTATATTCAATATTCTTCACCAACACCATAATTCAAAGGCATCAATTCTTCTCTGGTCTGCCTTATTCATTGTCCAGCTTTTGCATGCATATGAGGCGATTGAAAACACCATGGCTTGGGTCAGGTACACATTAGTCCTTGTTATGGATTGAATTGTGTCCCCCAAAAATGTGTGTCAACTTGGCTAGGCCATGATTCCCAGAATTGTGTTTTTGTCCAACATTTTGTCATCTGATGTGATTTTCCTATGTGGTGAAAATTCTACCTCTATGATGTTAATAAGGCAGATTACAGGCAGTTATGTTAATGAGGCAGGACTCAGTCTACAAGATCAGGTTGTATCTTGAGTCAATCTCTTTTGAGATATAAAACAGTGAATCAAGCAGAGAGATGGAGGAAACTCATGCCACCAAGAAAGTAGCACCAGGAGCAGAGTGCATCATTGGGACCCAGGGTTCCTGCACTGATAAGCTCCTAGACCAGGGGAAGATTGATGAAAAGGGCATTCTCCCAGAGCTGACAGAGAGAGAAAGCCTTCCCCTGGAGGTGTAACCCTGAGTTCAGAGTTCTAGCCTCCTAGACTGTAAGAGAATAAATTTGTCTTTGTTAAAGACATCCATTTGTGGTATTTCTGGTATAGCAGCACTAGATAATTAAGACAGTCCATAAAGTGACATCTTTACTTTCCCTCCCCCTTTTTTCAATTTTAATTTTTTTATTGTACTTTAGATGAAGGTTTACAGAACAAATACTTTCTCATTAAACAGTGAGTACACATATTGTTTTATGACATTGTTTAACAACCCCACGACATGTCAACACTCTCCCTTCTAGACCTTGAGGACCTTATTTTTGGTGAAAATATACATAGCCAAAGTTACACCTTTTTGAAAGTTTCTACATGTACAGTTCAGTGACATTGATTACTTTCTTCCAGTTGTGCTGCTATTCTCACTATGCTTTTCCAAATTATTCCATCGCCGTTATCTTCAACTCACTGTCCCCTAGGCTTCCCATC
The DNA here is from genome assembly GCF_000243295.1 of Trichechus manatus latirostris. Lineage (NCBI taxonomy): Eukaryota > Metazoa > Chordata > Mammalia > Sirenia > Trichechidae > Trichechus > Trichechus manatus. The sequence continues at coordinate 9,987,957 of NW_004444006.1, read as the reverse complement.
AAACCTTTTGAGTTGCTGTTGTCAATTTGATCTCACATAGATAATTCTTTTTTTTTTTTTTTGGACCTTAGATGAAGGTTTGCAGAACAAATAGTTTCTCACTAAACAGTTAGTATACATATTGCCCTATGAC
>NW_004444006.1:9985830-9987220 GCF_000243295.1 Trichechus manatus latirostris | reverse complement strand
CTCCTCCCAGCCCTAGTAACCAACAAAGATTGTTTCTTTTTGTGTGTAAACTTTTACATGAGTTATACAGTAGAGGTCTCATACAATATTTGTCCTTTAGTGATTGACTTATTTCACTCAGCATAATGTCCCCCAGTATTGTTCCTCGTACACTCCTGTGCTGCGTTCCTTTTGTTTGTGGGTTTTTTTTTTTTTTCATTTCTTTTGTTTTTGTAGGTTTTGTTTTTACTGACACTTTGTTTTTCTTCTTTATTTTGATGAGTGGGTTTGTTGACTTTCTTTGTGGTTACCTTGAAATTTATCCTTATCTTCTAGATTTGAACCAGTCTAGTATTACTCGGTATCACTTGACTTCCTTTCCATTAGAAGGTTGTATATCTACACCGTTTATTCCCTTTTTTATTGTTCTGATGCTGTTGTCATTTGCAGATTCACTTCTCTGGTTCCCTTTTGTAAGTTTTTTGGTTTTTCATAGTCCTTACGAGTTCATTTCTTAGGTTGGTATCTGGCTAGAACAATCCTGTGTCCTATATTCAGCCTGTGGTCTGATATTGTTTATTCTCAGATCCAAGGACTTCCTTTAATAAGTCTTGTAAGTTTGGTATGGCTTTTGCATAGTCCCTTAATTTCTGTTTATCTGGAAATGACCTAATTTCACATTATATTTGAATGAGAGTTTTGCAGGATATATTATTCTTGACTGGCAATTTTTCTTTCAAGGTTTTATATACGTCATTCCATTGCCTTCTTGCCTGCATGGTTTCTGCCGAATAATCCGAGCTTAGTCTTATTGTTTCTCCTCTGTATGTGACTTTTTGTTTTCCTCGAGCTGCTCTCAGGATTCTTTGTTTGTCTTTGGTTTTAGCGAGTGTGATTATGATAGTCCTTGGTGATATTCTTTTGGGGTCTATCCTATATGTGGTTTTTTGAGCTTCTTGGGTGGTCAGCTTTTCATCTTTCATGATATTGGGGAAGTTTTCTGTCGGCAATTCTGTAATGGTCCTCTCTGTGTTTTCTGTTTTCTCCCCCTGTTCTGGAAATCCGATCACTCACAAATTTTTGCTTTTGATTTTATCCCACATAATTCTCAGCTTGTCTTCATTTTTCTTCGTTCTTTTTTCTGATTTTTCCTTGAACAGAGTTGTATCCAAGTGTTTGTCTTCAATTCTGCTCCTCAGCCCTTGTGTGACACTGTCCATTTCTAAAATCTTGTTGTTTATCTTTTGGATTTCTAATTGTTGTTTTTGTATAATTTCTAGTTGTGAATTTATTTTGGTATTTTGTTCCTGCATTACTTTCCTGAATTCTTCCTTTTTTTGGTTTGTATTTTCCATGAATTTGTCTGCTTTTTCCATGAATTTGTCTTTTTTTTCCTCATTTTTGTCTGCTT
>NW_004444006.1:9962475-9985730 GCF_000243295.1 Trichechus manatus latirostris | reverse complement strand
CAGGAGCCAACAACATACAAACAAACATAAAGGAATGCTAGGGGAGCTTGCTGTTGGAGTGGAGAGATGAGAGACTATGAAACGGAGAAAAACAAAAAGGGGAAGAAGAAGAAAAAAGAAAAGAAAAGAATGAATACATAAAAATTAAAAAGAAAAAAGAACAGCAAAGCTCCCAGGGATCCCACCAGTGTGGCTACGAGGTCTAGGGAAGTTGTTCCCAGGTGTTGAAGTACACCTAGGAGGTGTAGAGGTATTCAGTGCCAGGTATCCAAGGAACATGAAGAGAAGGAAGGTATAGAGAGATGAGAAACTGGGTAATGAAGAAAGACAAAAAGGAACAAGTGGGAAAAGAAAACAAAAAAATTTAAAAAAAGAACAAGAAAACTTCCCAAAATACAGGGAAAAAAACTACGAAAAAAGAAACGCCCTCAAGGATCCCTCTGGGCATCTGTGCAAACTGAGGGGGTAGGTCCCAAGCCGCACAGCACCGCCAGGCCAGAAAGGGTTCCCAACTCTAGAAAAGAAAAAGAAAAACAAACAATTGAAAACAAACAGAAAAAAGCTCCAGGATCCCACCAGCGTGGCAGCACTGACCGGGAAGCCATTCCACACTCGAGTGGAACTCCACAGCCCCTCAGGAAGAAGCAAAGATGCACATGTAGCCGGGTATGTGAGCAAAAGGAGGGGGAGGTGGTGAGAGGTAAGGAAGAAATCAAAAGAAGTAGAAAAAAGCAACACCAGCAGCCAACAAATGACATAGTGAGTCAGCCAGTGCGGGTGGGTGGAATCCAAGCAGCCGGTGCTTCCCAGCCAAGAGACTGTGGCCGCGGGAAGCAGAGGAGGTCGAGTGGGGGTGAAGAAGGGTGGGGGTGGGTGGGAAAGCATATACTGGCAGTTACTGGTTGTTCTGTCTCCTGCTGGAAGCTCCGTGAAGCTGCTTTCTCGTACCCCCTACTTGCTGGTCTCTGATAGGTGTCCAAGATGGCAGATCTGTGCTGGGTTAGCTGATAGGGGACCTCTGCATGAATCTATCCTCGCTCTCTGTTCTCTGTCAGTTTTCTCACTCCATTTGGTGCTTGGCTGAGTTCTTTATCTCTTCATTTGATGTTTAGGGTTTCAGGATTGCTGTTTTCTCTGTTTGGCTTAGTTTTTCGGATCTTTGCTGTGGAGGGACTGTGTGGTGCTTGTGCCAAAAACGCTGTGTTGCCAGAAGTCTGACATCTTTACTTTTTAACACTTTAAAGAGGTCTTTTGCAGCAGATTTGCCCAATGCAATGTGTCAATTGATTATTGACTGCTGCTTCCATAGGCATTGATTGAAGGTCCAAGTAAAATGAAATCCTTGAAAACTTCAAGCTTTTCTCTATTTATCATGATGTTGCTTATTGGTCCAGTTGTGAGAATTTTTGTTTTATCTGTGTTGAGGTGCAATCCATACTGGGGGCTGTAGTCTTCGATCTTCGTCAGTAAGTTCTTCAAGTCCTCTTCACTTTCAGCAATAAAGGTTGTGCCATCTGCATATCACAGGTTGTTAATGAGTCTTCCTTCAATTCCGATGCCACGTTCTTCTTCATATAATCCAGCTTCTCAGATTATTTGCCCAGCATACAGATTGAGTAAGTATGGTGAAAAGATACAACCCTGACACTCACCTTTCCTGATTTTAAATGATGCAGCATCCCCTTGTTCTGTTCAAACTACTGCCTCTTGGTCTATGTACAGGTTCCACATGAGCACAATTAAGGGTTCTGGGATTCCCATTCTTCTCAGTGTTATCCATAATTTGTTATAATCCCCACAGTTGAATATCTTTGCATAGTCAATAAAACACAGGAGAACATCTTTCTAATATTCTCTGCTTTCAGCCAGGATCCCTCTGACATCAACAATGATATCCCTCATTCTAAGTCCTCTTGTGAATCTGGCTTGAATTTATGACAGTTCCCTGTCGATGTACTGCTGTAACCACTTTTGAATGATCTTTAGCAAAATTTTACTTGTGTGTGATATTAATGACATTGGTCGATAATTTCCACATTCTGTTGGCTCACCTTTCTTTGGAATAAGCATAAATATGGATCTCTTCCAGTCAGTTGGCCAGGTAGCTGTCTTCCAAATTTCTTGACATAGACGAGTGAGCACTTCCAGTGCTGCATCCGTTTGTTGAAACATCTCAGTTGGTATTCCGTCAATTCCTGGAGCCTTGTTTTTCACCAATGACTTCAGTGCAGCTTAGACTTCTTCCTTCAGTACCATAGGTTCTTAATCATATGCCGCCTCCTGAAATAGTTGAATGTCGACCAATTCTTTTTGGTATAGTGACTCTGTGTATTCCTTCCATCTTCTTTTGATGTTTCCTGCATGGTTTAATATTTTCCCTGTAGAATCCTTCAAAATTGCAACTTGAGGCTTGAATTTTTTCTTCAGTTCTTTCAGCTTGAGAAATGCCAAGCGTGTTCTTCCCTTTTGGTTTTCTAACTCCAGGTCTTTACTCATGTCATTATAATTTTTTACTTTTTCTTCTTGAGCTGCCGATTGAAATTTTCTATTCAGCTCTTCTACTTCAACATTTCTTGCTTTTGCTTTAGCTATTCTATGTTCAAGAGCAAGTGTCAGAGTCTCTTTTGACATCCATTTTGGTCTTTTCTTTCTTTCCTGTCTTTTCAATGACCGCTTGCTTTCTTCATGTATGACGACCTTGATGTCATTCCACAACTCGTCTGGTATTTGGTCATTAATGTTCAATGCATCAAATCTATTCTTGAGATGGTCTCTAAATTCAGGTGGGTTACACTCAAAGTTGTACTTTTGTTCTCCTGGACTTGTTCTAATTTTCTTCAGCTTCAACTTGAACTTGCATATGAGTGATAGTCTGGTCTGCAGTTAGCCCCTGGCCTTGTTCTGACTGATGATATTGAGCTTTTCCATCTTCTCTTTCCACAAATGTAGTCGATTTGATTCCTGTGTATTCCATCTGGCCAGGTCCACGTGTATAGTCGTCGTTTATGTTGTTGAAAAAAGGTATTTGCAATGAAGAAAGCATTGATCTTGAAAAATTCTATCATGAGATCTCTGGCGTCATTTCTATCACCAAGGCCATATTTTCCGACTACCAATCCTTCTTTGTTTTCAACTTTTGCATTCCAATCATCACTAATTATCAATGCATCTTGATTGTATGTTTGATAGATTTCAAAGTGCAGAAGTTGGCAAACATCTTCAATTTCCTCATCTTTGGCATCCGTGGTTGGTGCATAAATTTGAATAATAGTCATATTAACTGGTCATCTTTTTAGATGTGTGGATATTATCCTATCACTGGCAACGTTGTACTTCAGGATAGATCTTGAAATGCTCTTTTTGATGATGAATGTGGTGCCATCCCTCTTCAATTTGTTATTTCCTGCGTAGTAGACCATATGATCGTCTGATTCAAATTGGCCAATACCAGTCCATATCAGGTCATTAATGCCTAGGATGTCGTTGTTTATATGTTCCATTTCAGTCTTGACGATTTCCAGTTTTCCTAGATTCATACTTCATCCATTCTATGTTCCAATTATTAATGGATGTTTGCAGCTGTTTCTTCTCATTTTGAGTTGTGTCACATCAGTAAATGAAAGTCCCAAAAGCTTGACTCCATCCATGTCATTAAGGTCGACTCTAATTTGAGGAGGCAGCTCTTCATCAGTCATGTTTTAAGTGCCTTCCAAACTGAGGGGCTTATCGTCTGACACTATATCAGCCAGTGTTCTGCTGCTATTCATAAGGTTTTCACTGGATAAGTTTTTTCATAAGTAGACCACTAGGTCCTTCTTTCTAGCCCATCTTAGTCTGGAAGCTCATCTGAGACCTGTCCACCAGGGGTGACCCTGGTGATATTTGAAATACTGGTGGCATAGCTTCCAGCATCACAACAACACACAAGCCACCATAGTAAGACAAACTGACAGATGCATTAAGAACATTATCAATAGTCACATTAAATATAAATAGTCTAAGCATACCAATTAAGAGGCAAAAAAACTGTCAGACTAGATGAAAAAAGCAAGACTAAATTATATGCTGTATATAAGAGTCCAACATTAAATATAAAGACACAAATAGGTTAAATGTAAAGAGATGGGGAAAGTGTACTATGCTAACATTACTCAAAAGAAGGATGGAGTTGCTATATTAATATCACAGATAGTAGATTTCAAAAAAAAGAATATTACCGTTTATAAAGAAGGTCATTTTATAATGAATTTTATCAAGAGCGCATAACAATCCTAAACATTTGTGCACCTAATAACAGAGTTTCAAAGGCAGAAACTAATAAAGGAATGATGTCAGCAAAATGGTAGAGTGAGAAGCTTCATGCTATTGTTCCTCCTATAGAAACATCAAAAAACAAGCAGAAACTGTAAGAACCAACTTTGTCAGAACTCTGAAAAGCATTCAAAGATTTATAGTTATGAAGCAAATGCTGAAGCAAGAAAAGACAACTAAAATCAATGAGGAAAAAAGAAAGATTTTTGATATTTTTATGTGCCCATGTCCCACTGCCTCCCCAGTTTGGCAGCCAGCTTGAAGATGGCAGCCCACATTCCCAATGTGGGACTCTGGTCCATCATTCCAAAGGAAGCAGACCAGATCAGATTGTATTAACAAATTATAGAGTCTGTTTCTTTAATCTGTCAGGTGGATAACTAAAAGACTTATGCAGGGCTCTCATCTCTCTTTTCTGCCTATCAGGGCAGAAAAGCGTCAGAGATTGCTCAAAAACACTGTAAGGAAAATGATCAACTTGTAGCCACCTGGAGCAAAAAAAAAAAAAAATTAAACTGAGACATGTAATAGTCTAAAGACTGAGGAAAAGCCAAGAAGAGTTTCTTTGGAAAATTACTACATTCAAAAGGACCCATGTATATGAGAAAATTTAGAAAGCCACACATAAGGCCAGTGCAAGATACATGCTCAGAAAATCCTAAGCTTTACACCTTGATCTGATCTCTAGGTTCACTGTAAGCTTGGCTAAGTGTTAAAGAAATGCCCCAGTATAGAACTATTCTGCAAAATTGAGAGAGGGTCTCTTTTCTGTTTTTATTTCTTTTTGTTTTTTGCTTTATTTTTCTTTATTTTTAACTCCTGGCATTCCAGGAAATCTCTGTCTAAATGTTAGCTGGACACAGCTAAAGGAGTAGAGACTTAAGTAACCACAAATGATAAGGAATGCAATCTTTGCAAAAAAATAGTTTGGAAAAGTCACTAAACCAATGGACTACTACAGCTATCAACAATTGAAAAAGAAACAAAAAACTCCAAGGAACGGAGAGAACTTGATTTCCAGATTTACCACATTTATTATTTGAATGTCCCATTCCAAAAAAAAAAAAAAAAAACACACACAAGGCATACAAAGAAATAGGAAAGAACGATCCATTCAAAAGAACAACAACAAAAAATCAACAGGAACCATCTGTGAGGAAGCCCAGACATTGGGCTTAATAGACAAAAACTTTAAAACAATTATTAAAAAAAAGAATAAAACGGAAATTATTGAACTAAACTAAAATGGAAAATTCACTAGAGGAGTTCAGCAGCATAGTTGAGCTAACAGAAGAAAGAATCAGTGAATGTGCAGAGAGGACAATTGAATATATTGAGTTTGAGGAGTAGAAATAAAAAATGGACCAACATGCACTTTATGGGATTCCCAGAGAAGAGAGAAAGCATGGGGCCGAAAAGCCAAAAGACAAAGAAAGTATCTTGAAGGCAGCAAAGGAGATGTTCTTCCCCATGTACAAGGGCTCCTCAATAAGATTAACAGCTGATTTCTCATCACAAGCTATAAAGGCCAGAAGTCAGTGGGATGATATTTAAAGTACTGAAAGAAAACCACTATCAACCAAAAATTCTACATCCAGAAAAATTTTCCTTTAAACACAAGGGAGAAATTAAGTCATTCCAGAATTTAAAAAAAGAAAAAAAGGCTGAGGGAGAGTTCATTTTACTATAACTGGATTACAGGAAATGCTAAATGGAGTCTTTGGTTGAAATGAAAGGACAATAGACAGTAATTCGAAGTCATAGGAAGAAATAAAAATTTCAAGTAAAGGTAGCTGCATGGGCAAATATAAGCCAGTATTACTGCATTTTGGTTTGTAGCTCCACATCTTATGTCCTACCTAATTTAAAAGACAAATGCATAAAATAATAACAAATCTATGCTGTTGGGCATATAGTGTATAAATATATAATTTGTGACAACAGCAACATGAAGAGGGGAATGAAGTGGTATAGAAACTGACTTTTAGTCTGCTATTGAAGTTCAGTGTGTATCTATTCAAGCTAGATTATTATATATTTAGGTTAGATATGATCCTTATGCTAACCACAAAGTAAACATCTAAAAAAGGTTTGCAAAAAGAAATGACAAGGGAATCAAAATGGCACAGAAAAAATAATCAATTAAACACAAAGGAAGGCAGTGATAGAGGAATTGAGGAACAAAAAAGATGTGACATACCAAACACAAATAGCAAAGTGGCAGAAGTAAGTCCTGTATTGATAATTACTTTAAATATAAATTCTCCAATCAAAAGGCAGAGATCAACAGAATGGATAGGAAAATATGGTCCAACTATATGCTGTCTACAAGAGATCCACTTTAGACCTGAAGACATAAATAGGTTTAAAGTGAAAGGATGGGAAAAAATTCCATGCAGATAGTAACCAAAAGAGAGCTGGGGTACAAATATCAGACAAAATAGACTTTAAGTCAAAAACTGTTACAAGAGACAAAGGATGACATTATATATTGATAGAAGGGACAATTTATCAAGAAGATATAACAATTATAAACATATGCACTTAACAACAAAGCCCCAAAACAGATGAAACAAACATTGAGAGAATTGAATGGAGAAATAGACAGTCCTACAATCATTTTTAGAGATTTCAATATACCACTTTCAATAATGGAAAAAACAACTAGAAAGAAGATAAATAAGAAAGTAAAGCACATGAACAACACTGTAACCCAACTTAAAAAAAAAAGTTGTCAGTAAGTTGATTCCAATCATAGTGACCATATATGTTGCCAAGTAGAATTGGACTCCAAGACTTTCTTCTGAGGCACTTCTAGGTGGGATCAAACCTCTGGGTAGGTTCGAACCAGCAACTATTTGGTTGGTAATCAAGCATTTAACAATTTGTGCCACCCAGTGACTCCTATAAACCAACTAGGCTTAACAAAATATATAGAACACTCCACTCAACTACAGTAGGATAAACATTCTTCTCAAGTGCACATGGATCATTCTCCATGATAAACCATATGTTAAGGTCACAAACAAGTTTCAATAAATTTTAAGATTGAAATATTCTTATCTTCTCTCAGAAGAATGGGATGAAGCTAGAAATAAATAACATAAGGAAAAATGGAAAATTCACAAACAAGTGAAAATGAAACAATGCACAAATAAACAACCAATGGGACAGAGAGGACATCAGAAGAAAAATTAGAAAATACTTAGAGACAAATGAAAGCACAACATTCCAAAACTTTTGGAATGTAGCAAAGGTAGTGCTCAGGTAAAAAAGCAAAGAAATTAATAGCTGTAAATATCTACATAAAAAGAGAAGAAAGATCTCAAATCAGTAACCTAACTCTACACCTTGAGGTACTAGAAAATGAATATCAAACTAAATCCAAAGTTAGCAGAAGAAAGGATATAATAAAGTTTGGAGCAGATATAATGAAGTAGAGAATACAAAATCAATAGAATCTATGAAACCATAAGTTAGTTCTTTGAAAATATTGATAAAATGGATAAACCTTTAGCTAGACTGGGGAAAAAAATTAGAGAAGATGCAAATAACTAAAATTGGAAATAAAAGTGGGGACATTACAGAAATAGAATGGAATGTAAGAGAATAATCTGAACAATTGTACACCAACAAATTAGATAACCTAGATGAAATTAAGAAATTTGTATAAACATACAAATTAACCAAACTGATTCAGGAAGAAACAGAAAACTTGAATTGACTTATATGAGTACCTCACACCATACACAAAAACAAATTCAAAATGGATTCAGGACCAAAATGTGCAGACTAAAACCATAGAATTCTAAGAAGAAAATGCAAGGGCAATTCTGTTGGGACTAGTTTCTAACAATAAATTTTCTAATAACAAAAGCACAAACAGCAAAAGACAAAATAAATAAATGAAACCTCATAAAAATTTAAAATTTCTGTTCATCAAAAGGCTTTACCAAAAAAGTGAAAAGACAAGCCACAGACTGGGAAAATACCCTTGGAAACCATATATCCGATAAGAATCTAATAACCAAAATATACGTAAAACTTCAACAACTTAATAAAAAAAGACAAATAACTCAATCATAAAATTGGCAAAGGACATGAATAGACATTTCACTAAAGAGGACATTCAAGTGGCCACCAACCACATGAAAAGATGCTCAACATCATTACCCATCAGAGAGATGGAAATCAAAACCACGATAAGATACCATTTCACTCCCACTAGAATGGCTAAGATTAAAAAAAAAAAAACAGAAAATAACAAATGTTGGCAAGGATGTGGCAAAATCGGAACACTTACCCATTGCTGGTGGGAATGCAAAATGGTACAACCATTGTGGAATACAATGTGGCAGTTCCTCAAAAAACTACAAATAGAGCTACTATATGATGCAGCAATTTCACTCCTAGGTATATACCCAAAAGACTTGAAAGCAGAGACTCAGAGACTTGCACACCAATGTTCATTGCAGCACTATTCGTAATAGCCAAAAGGTGGAAACACCCTAAACGCCCATCAACAGATGAATGGATAAGCAAAGTGTGGTACATACATACAATGGATTACTACTCACCCAGTAGAAGAAACAAAGTCTTGATACACGCTACAATATGGATTGAGCTTGAAGATATTATGCTAAGTGAAATAAGTCAATCACAAAAGGACAAATATTGTATGAAATCACTTATTAAAACAGACAAGAAAAGGCAAATGTATAGAGACCAAAGTTTATTAGTGGTTACCAAAGTTGGGAGAGAGGGAGGAAAAGGGTAGGAGCTAAAGTGATGGAAAAATCGCGATGATTAAGGGTCGGGTTGCACAGCCAATTATTGTTATTTGTAATTGATGTCAGTAAGTTGTATACCTGTAAAAACTTGAATTGGAAAAAGTAGTTTGATAAATATATTTACAACCACACACACACAAAGAATAGCTGCTGAGACTGCTTATGTACAACCAAAAACCTCACAAGATTTGGTTCCTTGCTTTGGAGGTTTAGGTCATGGTTTCACAGGAATATCCCAGTTAATTGGCCTAATAAGGTGTTTAGTGCTTCTAGTCTACCTCCTAGTTCATTGCCTAATGTCTGGGGTCCTAAAAAGCTCGCAAGCGGCCATCCAAGGCCTGACAATTGGTCTCTATTCGCCTGAAGCAACAGAAGGAGAGTCAGGAATAGGAGGAAACTATGCAATGTGGGACTAATTTCCTCCATGAACAACTGCCTCCTTTGTCATGAGACCAGAACTGGATTGTGCACGGCTACCACTACTGAACATTTTGATCAAAGAATCCTGATCAAAAGGGGGAAAATGTAGAATAGAATTTCCAATATTCATGGACTCCAGCCTTTCTGGAGCCATGCGGGCTGGATGAACCCCTGAAATTATTGCCCTGAGATAATATTTAAAAGCTAAACAATAAATATCCCTGAAGTCTTCTTAAAACCAAATAATAGTTTAGCTTAACTAGTGAAAAATGTCTGCCATGAGCATTATGCTCTTTTATAAACTATCTATGTGGGATCAAAGTGACAATAGCAACTTGAAAGACTAAATAGGAACCTCAGAGGGCAGTGAGTTTATTTTAATGGGGGAGTAACTCAGAAAAGAAGGGTGGGAATGGTTGCTTGTTTCGAAGAATGTAATCGATGTCACTGAATTGTACACGTAGAAACGGTTTAATTGGTGTATTTTTTATTGTATTTTAGATGAAGGTTTACAGAACAAATAGTTTCTCATTAAACAGTACCCATATTGTTTTATGACAATGGTTAACAACCACACGACATGTCAACACTGTCCCTTCTCAACCCTGGGTTCCCTATTACCAGCTTTCTGGTCCTTCCTGCCTTCTAGTCCTTGTCCCTGGGCTGTTGTGCCCCATTTGTCTCGTTTTGTTTTATAGGGCTGTCTAATCTTTGGCTGAAGGGTGAACCTTGGGAGTTACTTCATTACTGAGCTAAAAGGGTGTCTGGCGGCCATACTCTCGGGGTTTCTCCAGTCTCTCTCAGGCCAGTAATTCTGGTCTTTTTTTGTGAGTTTGAATTTTGTTCTACATTTTTCTTCAGCTCTGTCTGGGACCTTTTGCTGTGATCCCTGTCAGAGCAGTCAGTGGTGGTAGCCGGGCACCATCTATTTGTACTGGACTCACTCTGGAGGAGGATGTGGTAGTTGTGGTCCATTAGTCATTTGGACTAATCTTTCCCTTGTATCTTGTTTTCTTCATTCTCCCTTGCTCCAGAAGGGGTGAGACCAGTGGTGTATCTTAGATGGCTGCTCATAGGCTTTTAAGACCCCAGATGCTACTCACCAAGGTAGAATGTAGAACATTGTCTTTATAAACTGTGTTATGCCAATTGAGCTAGATATTCCCCGAGACCATGGTCCCCACAGCCCTCCTTCCAGCAGTTCAGTCCCTCAGGGAGTTTGGATGTGTCTATGGAGCTACCGTGACCGTTCCTTGTACAAGTTGTGCTAGCTTCCCCAGTACTATGTACTATCTTAGCCTTCACCAAAGTTACCACTTATCTATTGTCTATTTAGTATTTCCCCTCCACCCCTCCCATCCCTAGTAACCAACAAAGATTGTTACCTTTTGTGTGTAAACTTTTTCATGGGTTTTTACAATAGAGGTCTCATACAATATTTGTCCTTTTGGGATTGACTTATTTCCCTCAGCATAATGTCCTCCAGTTTCCTACATGTTATGAGATGCTTCACAGATTCATCATTGTTCTTTATCTTGCGTAATACTCCATTGTGTGTATGCATCATAGTTTGTTTATCCATTCATCTGTTGATGGACACTTAGGTTGTTTCCATCTTTCTGCTGTTGTGAATAATGCTGCAATGAACATAGGTGTGCATATGTCTATTAGTGTGATGGCTCTTATTTCTCTAGGATATATTCCTAGGAGTGGGATTTCTGGATCGTATGGTATTTCTATTTCTAGCCTTCTAAGGAAGCTCCATATCTTTTTCCAAAGTGGTTGTATCATTTTGTATTCCCACCAGCAGTGCATAAGAGTTCTGATCTCTCCGCAGCTCTCCAACATTAGTTATTTCCAGTTTTTTTTAATTTGTGCCAGTAATTCCGGGTGAGATGGTATCTCACTGTGGTTTTGATTTGCACTTCTCTAATGGTTAGTGATTGCAAGCATTTCCTTATGTGTCTGTTGACCACTTGAAAGTCTTCTTTGGTGAAGTATCTGTTCATTTCCTTTGCCCATTTTTTAATTAGATTATTTGTTTTCTGTTGTAGACGTGTTGGATTTTCTTGTAGATTTCAGAGAATAGACCTTTTCTGACTTGTAATGTCCAAAAATTTTTTACCAGTGGGTAGGTTCTCTTTTTCCTCTTTTGATGAAGTCTTTTGATGAGCATAAGTGTTTAATTTTTAGAAGATGCAGGTTATCTAGCTTATCTTCTGGAGTTTGTGTGCTGTTGGTTATGCATCCTGTTGTATCCTGTTAATGCCATGTATTAGAGCCTGTAGCATTGATCCTACTTTTTATTCTATGAACTTTATAGTTTTAGGCTTTATATTTAGGTCTTTGATGATTTTGAATTAGTTTTTGTATATGGTGTGAGGTATGGGTCCTGTTTCATTTTTTTGCAGATGGATATCCAGTTTTGCCAGCACTATTTGTTAAAAAGACAGTCTTTTTCCCATTTGATGTGACTTTGGGCCCTTGCTGAAGATCAGGTGAGCGTAGGTGGATGGATTTACATCTGGGTTCTCAATTCTGTCCCATTGGTCAATGTATCTGTCATTGTACCGGTACCAGCCTGTTTTGACTACTGCAGCTGAATAGTAGGTTCTGAGGTCAGGTAGTGTGAGTCCTCCTACTTTATTCTTCTCATTCAATAGTTCCTTTCTTATCCGGGCCTTCTTCCCTTTCCATATAAAGTTAATGATTAGTTTTTCCATCTCTTTAAAGAATGTTGTTGGTATTTGGATCGGGATTGCATTGTATTTGTAAATTGCTTTGTGTAGAATTGTCATTTTCACAATATTGAGTCTACCTACCCATGAGCATGGTATGTTTTTCCATTTATGTAGATTCCTTTGGGTATCTTGCAGTAGTGTTTTGTAGTTTTCTTTGTATAGGTCTTTTACATCCCTGATTAGATTTATTCCTAAGTATTTTATTTTGGGGGGGGGTTATAAATGGTATGGTTTTCCCGAATTCCTTTCCACTGTTCTCTTTATTGGTGTATAGGAATCTGTCTTAGTCATCTAGTGCTGCTACAACAGAAACACCACAAGTGGATGGCTTTAACAAAGAGAAATTTATTTCTTCATAGTAAAGTAGACTAAATGTCCAAATTTAGGGAGTCAGCTCCAGGGGAAGTCTTTCTCTCTCTGTCGGCCTTCTCATCAATGTTCCACCAGACTAGGAGCTTCTCCGCACAGGGACCCCGGGTCCAAAGGACACTCTCTGCTCATGGCACTGCTTTTTCGGTGGTATGAGGTCCCCCTGTCTCTCTGCTCACTTCTCTCTTTTATCTCAAGAGATTGCCTCAGGACACAATCAAATCTTGTAGACTGACTCCTGCCCTACTAACACAACTGCCACCCATTCTCCCTCATTAACATCATAGAGGCAGGATTTACAACATATAGGAAACTCACACAATATCGGGGAATCATGGCCCAGCCAAACTGATATACACATTTTTAGGGGGACATAATTCAATCCATGACGGAATCCAACTGATTTTTGTATGTTTATCTTCTATTCTGCTACTCTGCTGAATCTTTTTATTAGATCCATTCGTTTTCTTGTAGATTCTTTAGGGTTTTCTACGTATAGTATCATATCATCTGCAAACAAGAACAATTTAAATTCTTCATTATTGATTTGGATGCCATTTATTTATTTTTCTTGCCTTATTGCTCTAACTAGGGCTTCCAGCACAATATTAAATAGGAGTGGTTATAGAGGTCGTCCTTGTTTCCGATCTCAAGGAGAGTGTTTTCAGCCTCTCTCCATTAAGAATTATGTTGGTCATTGGTTTTGCATAGATGTCATTTATTAAGTTGAGAAATTTCCCTTCTATACTTATTTTATTGAGAGTTTTGTCAGGAATGGGTGTTGGACTTTGTCAAATGTCTTTTCTGCGTCAATTGAGATGATCATGTGATTCTTTTCTTTTATTTATGTGGTGGATTATGTTGATTGATTTTCTAATGTTGAACCATCCTTGCGTACCTGGTATGAATCCTACTTCATCGTGGTGTATTTTTTTTTATATGATGCTGAATTCTTTTTGCTAGAATTTTGTTGAGAATTTTTGCATCTATATTCGTGAGAGATATTGGTCTGTAATTTTCTTTTTGTGGCTTCTTTGCCTGGTTTTTGTATTAGGGCTATGCTGGCTTCATAGAATGAATTCGGAATTGTCGCTTCCTTTTCTATGTTCTGAAATAGTTAGAGTAGTACTGGTATAAGCTCTTCTCTGAATGTTTTGTAGAATTCTCCAGTGAAGCCATCTGGGACAGGGCTTTTTTGGTTGGGAGTTTTTTATTACCTTTTCAAACTCTTCTCTTGTTATGGGTCTGTTCAGATTTTCAACATCACTTTGCTGTAGTTTGGGTAGGTAGTGTGTTTCTAGAAATTCATCCATTTCCTCTAGGTTTTCAGATTTGTTGGAGTATAGCTTTTCATAATACTCTATTATGATCCTTTTTATTTCAGTTGGATCTGTTGTAATGTCTTCCATTTCATTTCTTATTTGGGTTATTTACGTTCTCTCCTATTTTTCTTTTGTCAGTCTGGCCAGTGGTTTGTCGATTTTTTTGATCCTTTCAAAGAACAACTTTTGGTTTTATTGATTCTTTCTATTGTTTTTCTATTCTCTATTTCCTTTGTTTCTGCTCTGATCTTTATTATTTCCTTTTTCTGATGGCTATGGGCTTTTTTTGCGATTCTCTTTCTATTTGTCCGAGTTCTGTAGTTAATGTTTTGATTTTGTCCCTTTCTTCTTTTTTGATTTGTGCATCTATTGCTATAAATTTTCCTCTGAGGACTGCCTGTGCTGTGCCTCAAGGATTTTGGTATGATGTGTTTTCATTCTTGTTTGATTCTAGGAATTTTTTCATTCCTACTTCGATTTCTTCTATTATCCAGTGGTTTGTAAGCAGGGTGTTATTCAGTTTCCATGTAATTGATTTTTTTTCCCTTGCTCTTTCTGTTGTTAATTTCTACCTTGATGCATTGTGGTCAGAGAAGATACTTTGTATTAACTCAATGTTTTGGATCTTGTTGACGGTTGCTCTGTGGTCTAAGATGTGGTCTAATCTGGAGAATGTTCTATGTGCTTTGGAAAAGAATGTGTACATTGCAGCTGTTGGGTGTAGTGTTCTATATATGTCTAGGAGGTCAAGTTGGCTGACTGTGCCCTTTAGGTCTTCTGTATCTTTGTTGAGTTTCTTTCTAGATGTTTTGTCCTGTACCAAGGGTGGTGTGTTGAACTCTCCTACTATTATTGTAGTACTGTCAGTTTCTCTTTTCAGTGTTGTTAGTGTTTATTTTATGTATTTTTGAGCCCTGTCATCGGGTGCGTAGATGTTTATTATGGTTATGTCTTCATGATGGATCGTCCTCTTAATCATTATATACTGTCCTTCTTTGTCTTTTATGGCCGACTTTCTTTTAAAGTCTATTTTATCTGAGAATAGTATTGCCACTCCTGCTCTTTTTTAGTAGCTGTTTGCTTGATGTATTTGTTTCCATCCTTTGATTTTTAATAAATTTACTTCTCTGTTTCTAAGGTGTGTCTCTTGTAGACAGCACATTGATGGATCCTGTTTTTTTTAATCCATTCTGTAACTCTCCGTCTCTTTATGGGTTAATTTAGGCCATTTACATTCAGTGTAATTATTGATAGGTGTGAGTTTATTGCTGTCATTTTGTAGTGCTTTTCTTTGTGGTGTTCACGTTTTCTTTGTTCCTCTTACTCTTGTGCTGAATTCCTTTTGTTTATGGATCTTTTTTCTTTTCTTTTGTTTTTGTAGGTTTTGTTTTTACTGAGACTTTATGTTTTTCTTCTTTATTTTGATGAGTAGGTTTGTTAACTTTTTTTGTGTTTACCTTGAAAGTTACCTTTATCTTCCTAGGTTTGAACCAGCCTATTATTACTTACCTGCCTCTCCATTAGAAGGTTTTATACCTAAACCATTTATTCCCTCTTTTGTTGTTCTGATGTTGTTGTCATTTGCAGATTAACATCTCTGGTTCCCTGTTGTAATTCTTTTGGTTTTGGATAGCCCTTGAGAGTTCATTTCCTAGGTTGGTATCTGGCGTCCTAGATTCAGCCTGTGGTCTAATGTTTTTTGTTCTTAGATTGAAGGACTCCCTTTAATAATTCTTGTAAGTTTGGTTTAGTTTTTATATAGTCCCTTAATTTCTGTTTATCTGGAAATGTCTTATTTTCACCATCATATTTGAATGAGAGTTTTATAGGATATATTATTCTTGGCTGACAATTTTTTTTCTTTCAAAGTTTTATGTATGTCATCCCATTGCCTTCTTGCCTGCATGGTTTCTGCCAAATAATCCGAGCTTAGTCTTCTTGTTTCTCTTCTGTATGTGACTTTTTGTTTTTCTCAAGCTGCTCTGAGGATTCTTTGTCTTCAGTTTTAGGGAGTGTGATTATGATATGCCTTGGTGATTTTCTTTTGGAGTCTATCTTATATGGGGTTCATTAAGCTTCTTGGATTATCAGCTTTTCATCTTTCATGATATTGGGGAAGTTTTCTGTCAGGAATTTTTCAATGATCCTCTCTGTTTTCTGTTTTCTCCCCCTGTTCTTGAACTCCAATCACTCGAAAATTTTTTGCTTTTGATTGCATCCCACATAATTCTCAGGATTTCTTCAGTTTTCTTTGTTCTTTTTTCTGATTTTTCCTCAGAGTTGTATCCAAGTGTTTGTCTTCAATTTTGTTGATCTTGCCTTCCATCGTTTCAAACCTGCTCCTCAGCCCTTCTATGACACTGTCCATTTCTGAAATCATGTTGTTTATCTTTTGGATTTCTAATTGTTGTTTTTGTATGGTTTCTAGTTGTGAATTTATTTTGGCATTTTGTTCTTGTATTATTTTCCTGAATTCTTTCATTTTTTTAATCTGTATTTTCCATTGATTTGTCTGCCTTTTACATGAATTTGTCTGTTTTTTCCTCATCTTTGTCTTCTTTTTGCTTCAACTCTTGGATAGCTCTGAATATTAGAGATCTGAATTCCCTATCAGGTAGTTCTACTGCCTTTTCTTCTGTTGGAAAGTCATCTGGTGTTTTATTTCGGATGCCTACGGGAACCGTCTTGTTCTGTTTTTTACATGTTTTGATATTGTCTGCTGTCTTCAGGACATTCAGTATTTTCCTGGTTTATTGATTGTAGATTTGTTTCTTTCGTCCTACTTTTGTTTTATTTGGTTATGTATGAGCAGGTAGGCTGTGCATTCTTTATTGTTTGCTTGTCTATGGGCACGATACTTTTCACCTCCTTCTCCAATGGGCAGGGTCAGTCACTCAGGTATGGTACAGCAGGGCAGGTCCAGCTGAAGGGGAGTTTCTGGGATGGGTTGTTTGTGGCACATACTAGGACCGACAGACCAGGCCAGGAGTCAGTGCAGGGCAGGTTCCGGTAGGCCATGCCTGTGCTGCTTGTGGGTGTAAAGTTCAGTGCACAGTGCAAGTAGGCAGGAAGGAGTGGTGATATTGTGATGTGTGGAGCTAAGATGGGTATGGGAAAGAGGAGAGAGGAGAGGAACAAGAGTCAAAAACATACGAACAAACAAAAAAGAGTGCTAAGGGATCTTGCTATTGGGGTAGAGAGATGAGTGACTGAGAAGTGGAGAAAAGAAAAAAGGTAAAAGAAAAAATGAGTAAATAAAAATAAGAAAAAAAAATAAAAGCCCTTAGGGATCCCACTGGTGTGGCTGTGAGGAGTATGGAAGTTGCTCCCAAGCCATGAAGTACAGCCTGGCTAGAAGGGGTAGAGGTGTCACACTGTGCCAGATATTCAGGAGACAGGAAGAGAAAGTAAGTGTAGAGAGACAAGAAACTGAGAAATGAAAAAAGACAAAAAGGGAAAAAGAGTGAAAAGAAAAGAAAACATAAAAACAAAACTAAAAAAAGATAAAAGAAATGCCCCCAGGAATCCCACTGCATGGCTGTGCACACTGAGGGTGTAGCTCCCAAGCCACTCAGTACTGCCCAGCTAGAAAGGGCTCCCAAGCCAAGACACGAAAAACAAACAAATCAAAATAAACAAAGAAAATTTCCAGGGATCCCACCAACATGGCAGCATGGGCTGTGATCCAGTTCCACAGTCGAGCGGCATTTCACAGCCTTTCAGGAAGAAGCAAAAATGGCATGCAGAGCCAGATGTCTGAGAGAAAGGATGGGGAGGTGGTGAGAGGTATGGAAGAAACCAAAAGAAGTGGAAAAAAGCAAAACCAGCAACCAACAAATGGCACTCAGGGAGCCGGTCCGTGTGGGTGGGTGGAATCCAAGTGGCACAGAGGTGAAGCCTGTGCTTCCCAGCCAAGCAACTGTGGCCACAGGAAGCAGAAGAGGCCAAGTGGGGGTGACGAAGGGTGGGGGGTGGGAAAGTGTTTATCGCTGGTTACCGGTTTTTCTGTCTCCTGCTGGGAGCTCCGTGAAGCTGCTTTCCCATGCTCCCTGTTTGCTGATCTCTGACAGGAGTCTAAGATGGCGGATCCATGCTGCATTAGCTGATAGGAGACCTCTGCGTGTATCTCTCCTCACTCTGTCAGTTTCTTATTCCTTTCGGTACTTGTCTGAGTTCTTTATCTCTTTATCTGATGTTTAGGGTTTCAGGATTGACGTTTGTCCCTGTTTGACTTAGTTTTTCTGATCTTTGCTGTGGAGGTTCAGTGGTGGTTTTTTCTATAGTGCCAGGTTGATAATCGGTGTATGTTTTGTTGTGTATATTCTCAACAACAGCCACAAAATAAATTTTAAAAGAAGGTTTATATGAGTAGATAGATTAATTTCATAACCAGAAGCATTCTGACAAATAATAGCCCAGGATCGATGGCTTTACCAATGAAGTCTACCAAACATTTAAAGAAGAATTAACTCTAATCCTCCTAATATTCTTCAAAAAAAAATAGAAGAGGAGAGAACACTTTCTAATTCATTCCATGAGGCTAACTTTAACCTGATACCAAAGCCAGATAAAGACATCACAAGAAAAGAAAACCACAGATGAATATTTTTTCTGAATATAGATGCAAAAATCTTCAACAAAATACTAGCAAACCAAATCCAATGGCATAGTAAAAGAATTGTACACCATGATCAAGTAATATTTTTCCCAAAAATGAATGAGTAGTTCTTAACAAGAAAATCAAATAATGTAATACATAACATTGATAGAAGAAAGGGAAAATAAACACATGATCATCTCAATTCTTGCAGAAAACGCTTTTGACAAAATTCAGCACCCTTTCATGATAAAAAACACTCAGAAAACTAGAAATAGAAGGGAAATTCTTCAATCCAATAAAGGACATTTATGAAAAAACCACAGCTAACATCATATTCAATGGGGAAAGACTGATAGCTTTCCCCCTAACATGGAGAACAAGACAAAAAAGCCCACTTTCATAACTGCTATTAAACATTGTACTGGAAGTTCTAGCCAGAGCAATTAGCAAGAAAAATAAACAAAAGTCATCAAAATTGAAAAGAAAGAAATAACACCATCCTCTATTCACAGATGACATGATCTTATATATAGAAAATCTCAAAAAATCCACAAGAAATCTACTAGAGTTAAAAAGAAATTCAACAAAGTCATTGGTTAAAAGACCAACACTCAAAAATCAATTGTTTCTATATGAAAGCAATGAACAATCTGAAAAGGAAATTAAGAAAACAATTCCATTTGTAATAACATAGAGGAATAAAATTCTTAGGAATAAATTTTACAAAGGAGGTGAAAAACTTGTACACTAAAAACTACAAAACCTTGTTAAAAGAAATTAAAGAAGACCTAAATAAATGGAAGAAATTTCCGTGTTCATGAATTGAAAGACTTAATAGTGTGAAGATGTCTGTTTTATCCAAAGCGATATACAGATTCAATGCAATCCCTACAAAATTCCAACAGCTTTTATTTTTTTGGCAGATATGCAAAAGCTGGTCTTCAAACTCATATGGAATTGCAAGGGGCCCTGAATAACCCAAACTATCTTTAAACAAAATAACAAAGGTGGAGAACTCACACCTCCCAATTTCAAAACTTACTACAAAGCTACAGTAATCAAAACAGTGTGGTACTGGCAGAAGACAGATTTATAGAGTAACTGAATAGAATTGAGAGTCCAGAAATAAATCTATACATCTATGAACAACTAATTTTCAACAAAGGTACCAAGTCCATTCAATAGGGGAAACAGCAGTCTCTTCAACAAATGCTGCTGGTAAAACTGGATTTCTACATTCAAAGAATTGAAGTTAGACCCCTACTTCACACTGTATATAAAAATTAACTCGAAATTACTCAACTACAGAAATATAAGAGTTAAATCCATAAAGCTCTTAGAAGAAAACATAGGGAAATCTTCATGACCTTGGATGTGACAATAGATTCTTAGATATGACACCAAAATCACAAGCAACAAAAGAAAAAATAGATAAATTGGACCTCATCAAAAATTTAAAATTTTTGTGCAGACAACTTACAGATTGGGAGAAAATATTTGCAAATCATATATCTGATAAAGGACTTGTATTCAGAATATATAAAGAACTCCTACAACTCAACAACAGTAAGACAAACAACCCAATTTTTAAAAATGAGAAAAAGACTTCAATAGGCATTTCTCCAAAGAAGATATACAAATAGTCAATAAGTACATGAAAAGCTCAATGCCATCAGTCATTCGGGGAGTGCAAATCAAAACCACAGTGATCTCCCCAGTGTCAACCCTTGAATGAACTCAACCAGAATCTAATTTACATGGGTGCCTAGGAAACATGCCTCCCAAGGGAAAGCCCTCTGTAATACAGAGCTTTGCCAAAGAGAGGTGAGGTGTTCATCTGAGGGCATATAAGCCCAGGATCAGCACACACACACACACACACACACACACACACACACACACAAAGTCAGAAATACATTTAACATCAGGAGATTAAATAATCTGAAGAACCATTTATGAATAATATTTGTGGAAGAACCAAGAGTAAAACAGAGATTGTAGGGGGTTGGGAATAACAAAAACATAGAGAATAGCAGGTAAAATTATAAAGCCAAAGCTCTTTACCTTTCCTTCTTGCATGCTTTTGTATCCCCATAGGACTCTTCTCCCAATTTCTTTTATTCATTTATTTGTTCGTCCATCCAATAAATATTTATTAAGCAGCTAAAATATTCCAAGGACTGGACACATGGAATCATATGCATTCTTACCACACTACTCATTTATAGACCATGTTTCTTTTTACTAGAATAGTTTTCTCCCAAACACTCTTGCCAACTTTTATCCTTCAAGATCCAGTGAAATGTTCCTGCCCTCTGAAGGTTTCCAAAACCCCTCTTAACCCATTTAAGAATTGTCTTCCTCTCCAGTTAAGATATAAACTTTGTATGTCTATAGCACGTCACAGCATATTGTAATTATCGGTCTTATTATTATTCCCCAGCTAAGCTATAAAGTTTTTGAGGTGAAGGACTGTGAATACAACTTCTTGGCCTTTGTCAAGGTTTATTACACAAAAGCTTATTAAATATTTGTCTGTGAAGTTAGAACAAATTTATCCTGAATTTAGGAAAATAAAATGTTAAGAGATTCTAAAAAAAGAAAAAAAATTATAATGAGACACCACTTCACACCCAGTAGAATGTCTATTATGGAAAATAAAAACTGTTGGTGAGGATGTGGAGAAATTGGAACTCTTGTCCATTGCTGATGGCAATGTGAAATGGTGCCACCACTGTGGAAAACAGTTTGAAGTTATCTTCAAAGAGTGAAACATAGATTTTTTTTCGTATGACCCTATAATTTCACTCCTGGGTATATACCAAAAAGAATTGAAACAGGAACTCAGAAAGATACTTGTACATCAGTGTTCATGGCAGCATTATTCATAATAGACAAAACGTGTAAACAACTCAAGTCCCCATCAACAAATGAATTGTTAAACAAAATGTGGTATGTGCGTACAATGGAATATTTTTCAGTCATAAAAAAGAATGAAGTTCTGATGCATGCTACAACATTGATGAACCTTGAAAACATTATGCGTAAATGAAATAAGCCTGACACAAAAGGACATATATTCTTTGATTCCACTTACATAAAATATCCAGAATAAGCACATTTATAGAGAGACAGTAGATTACAAGTTACCAGGGGCCGAGGGGAAGACAGTACGGAGTTATTGCTTAATGGGTATAAAGTTTCTGTTTGGGGAGATGAAAAATTTTGCAAATAGGTAATAGTGATGATTGTACAACATCATGAATGTAATTAATGCTACTGATTTGTACTCTTAGAAATGGTTAAAATGGCAAATTTTATGTTATATTTATCTCCACAATAAGTTTTTAAAGCACTTATAAAACTAGAAGGAGAAGCAGACATATCAACAATTATAGTCAAAGTTTTTAATATCACTCTCTATATAGTTGAGGAACCATGGTTGCTCAGTGGTTAAGAGCTTGACTGCTAACCAAAAGATCAGCAATCCGAATCCACCAGCCATTCCTTGGAAACCCTATAGGGCAGTTTTACTCTGTCCTATAGGGTCCCTATGAGTCAGAATTGACT
This sequence comes from Trichechus manatus latirostris, assembly GCF_000243295.1. Taxonomy (NCBI): domain Eukaryota; kingdom Metazoa; phylum Chordata; class Mammalia; order Sirenia; family Trichechidae; genus Trichechus; species Trichechus manatus. Next base: position 9,963,607 of record NW_004444006.1, on the reverse strand, counting down.
CGACAGCAATGGATTTGGTTGCATTTTGGATATATACTTGATAGAGCAAGTAGACAGAAAATCAATGATGATATAGAAGTCTTGAACAACTCTATTAACCAAGTTGACCTAATTGACATTTATGGAACACTGTACTCCACAACAGTTGAATATGTATGTTATGCAAGTGCACACAGAACATTTACCAAGATAGACCATGTTCAGTGCCATAAAACGTCTGAAGAAATTTAAAACAATTCAATTTATGCAAAGTATCTTCTCTGGTCAATAAAATTGGAGTATAAATTAATAACAGAAAGATATTCAAGAAACTCCCCATATATTTAGGGACTAAAAAACACACTTCTAATTAATCTATGAATCAAAGAAGAAATCAAAAGAGAAATTACAAAGTATTTTGAACAGATTGAACATGAAAACACAAATATCAAAACTTGTGAGATGCTGGTACTCAGAGGAATATTTGTAGAATTAAACACCTATCTGAGAAAAGAATAAAGGTCTTAAATCAGTAACTTCAGCAATCACATTAAGAAACATGAAACAGATGAGCAAATTACATGCAAAGTAAACATAAGAAAGGAAATTATAAATATCAAATCAGAACTCAACATAATAAAATGAGAAGAGCAATAAAGAAAATCACTGAAGCCAAAAGCTGGCTCTCTAGACAGACTGATCAAGGAAAAAAAGAAAAGACAAATTACCAGTATTGGGGAAAATATGGTATTTTTATAGATTCTATGAATATTAAAAGGATAAAAAGGAAAAATAAGAAAAAAAGATAGGGGAAAATTTTGCACAACTTTATGCCAATAAATACAATAATTTAGATGAAATGGATGAATTTCTTGAAAGTAACAAACTACCAAAGCTCACTCAAGAAGAAATAGATCATCTGAATTGCCCTATGTATATTAAAGATATTGAATTTGTAATTAAAACCATCCAAAGAAAGAAAACAACACTCCCAGATAACTTCCCTGGTGAATTCTAGCAAAGACTTCCGGAAGAAATAATGCCAATACTAGGACAAATTGTCCACAGCTACCAAGGCCTCCACCGGACTGAGTCCAGTACAGCTAGATGGTGCCTGGCTACCACCACTGACTGCTCTGACCAGGATCACAAC
>NW_004444006.1:9950042-9961947 GCF_000243295.1 Trichechus manatus latirostris | reverse complement strand
TGGGGTTGTTAACCAATGTCATAAAACAATATGTGTACTACTGTTTCATGAGAAACTATTTGTTCTGTAAGCCTTCACCTGAAGTACAATTAAAAAAAAAAAAGAAAGAATGCCAATTCTACACAAAATTCTCCCCAAAATTGAAGAGGATGACATACTTTCTAACTCATTCTATGAAGCCAGCATTACTGTGATTCCAAAATCAAGCAAAGATATTTAAAGGAAGAAAAATTACAGACAATACTTCTCATGAACATAGATGCAAAAATCTTCAACAAAATACTAGCAAATTAAATCTAACATTATATAAATAAGATAATGTGTTATCCAAGTGGGTTTATACCAAGAATGGAAGCTTTGCTTAACATTCGAAAATCAATCAATCTAATTCACCATATTAACAATCCAAAAAAAAGAAAAATTCATATAATAATCTCAACTGGCATAGAAAAAGCATTTGACAAAACACAAAATCCATTCTTGATAAACAGTCTCAACAAAATAGGAATAGACGAGGACTTCTTCAACTTGATATAAAAGCATCTATGAAAAACCTACAGCTAGTGTCATACTTAATGATGAAAGATTGAATGCTTTCCCCCTAAGATCGGGAACAACACAAGGATGTCCACTCTCATCACTTCTATTCAACACTGTACTCAAGGTTCTAGCCAGTGCATTCAGGCAAAAGAAAGAAAGAGAGAGAGAGAGAACATCCTGATCAGGAAGGAAGAAATGAAACTGTTTTTATTCACAGGTGACATATTTGTTTATATAGAAAAGCCAATGTAATCTACATAAAAGCTACTACAACTAAAAGGAATTTAGAAAAGTTGCAGGATAGATGATTAACATAAAAATCAATTTTCTGTCTGTATACTATCAAAAAAATAACTACAAATTGAAAATTTAAAAATATACAATACTTAGAGTTACAGGTGACAAAAGATATGCAAGACCTGTACACTGAAAACTACAAAACGTTGTTGTTGTTGTCAGGTGGCACTGGGTCAGTTCAGATTCATACCGACCTCATGTACAACTGAACGAAAAACTGTCCAATCCTGCACCATCGTCAAAATCATTCTTACACTTGAGCCTACTGTTGCAGCCACTGTGTCAATCCATCTCATTGAGGGTCTTCCTCTTTTTCGCTGACCCTCTACTTTACCAAGTGTAATTTCTTTCTCCAGGGACTGATCCCTCCTGATAACATGTCCAAAGTATGTGAGATGAAGTCTCGCCATGTTTGATTCTAAGCAGCATTCTGGCTGTACTTCTTCCAAGACAGATTTAATCGTTCTTCTGGCAGTCCATGATATTTTCAATATTCCTCGCCAACAATTCAAAGGTGTCAATTCTTTTTTGGTCTTCCTTATTCACTGTCCATCTTTCCCATGCATATGAGGCAATTGAAAACACCATGGCTTGGGTCAGGCCCACCTTAGTCCTTAAAGTGACATCTTTGCTTTTTAACACTCCAAAGAGGCTTTTGCAGCAAATTTGCCCAATCTAATGCATCCTTTGATTTCTTGACTGCTGCTTCCAGGAGTGTTGATTGTGGATCCAAGTAAAATGAAATCCTTGAAAACATCACTCTTTTCTCCATTTATCATGATGTTGCTTATTGGTCCATTTGTGAAGATTTTTGTTTTCTTTATGTTGAGGTGTAATCCATACTGATCTTCTTCAGTAAGTGCTTTAAGTCCTCTTCACTTTCAGCAAGGAAGGTTGTGTCATCTGCATTATGCAGGTTGTTAATGAGTCTTCCTCCAATCCAGATGCTGTGTTCTTTATATAGTCCAGCTTCTCAGATTATTTTCTCAGCATACGGATTGAATAAGTACGGTGAAAGGATACAACCCTGATGCATACCTATCCTGATTTTAAACCACACAGTATCTGTTCAAATGACCACCTCTTGGTCTATGTACAGGTTCCTCATGAACACAATTAAGTGTTCTGGAATTCCCATTCTTTGCAATGTTACCCATAATTTGTTATGATCCACACAGTCGAATGCCTTTGCATAGTCAATAAAACACAGGTAAACATCTTTCTGGTATTCTCTGCTTTCAGCCATGATCTATCTGCCATCAGCAATGATATCCCTTGTTCCACATCCTCTTCTGAATCCGGCTTGAATTTCTGGCAGCTCCCTGTCAATGTACTGCTGCTGCAGCTTTTCAATGATCTTCAGCAAAATTTTACTTGCGTGTGATAGTAATGATATTGTTCGATAATTTCCACATTCAGTTGGATCACCTCTCTTTGGAATAGGCATAACTATCGATCTCTTCCAGTCAGTTGGCCAGGTAGCTGTCTTCCAAATTTCTTGGCATAGATGAGTGAGCATTTCCAGGGCTGCATCCATTTGTTGAAACATCTCAATTAGTATTGCATCAATTCCTGGAACCTTGTTTTTGGCCTATATCTTCAGTGCATCTTGGACCTCTTCCTTCAGTACCATGGGTTCCTGACCATATGCTACCTCTTGAAATGGGTGAACGTCGACCAATTCTTTTTGGTATAGTGACTCTGTGTATTCCGTCCATCTTCTTTTGATGCTTCCTGCGTCGTTTAATATCTTGCCCATAGAGTCCTTCACTATCACAACTTGAAGCTTGAATTTTTTCTTCAGTTCTTTCAGCTTGAGAAATGCCAAACATGTTCTACCGTTTGGGTTTTCTAACTCCAGGTCTTTGCACATGTCATTATAATACTTTACTTTGTCTTCTCGAGCCGTCCTTTGAAATCTTCTGTTAAGCTCTTTGACTTCACCATTTCTTCCATTTGCTTTAGCTACTCGACGTTCAAGAGCAAGTTTCAGAGTCTCTTCTGACATCCATTTTGGTATTTTATTTCTTTCCTGTCTTTTTAATGACCTCTTGTTTTCTTCATGTATTATATCCTTGATGTCATTCCACAACTCATCTGGTCTTCGGTCATTAGTGTTCAACACATCAAATCTATTCTTGAGATCATCTCTAAATTCAGGCGGGATATAATCAAAGTAGTACTTTGGCTCTTGTGGATTTGTTCTAATTTTCTTCAGATTCAACTTGAACTTTCATATGAGCAATTGATGGTCTGTTCCACAGCTGGCCCCTGGCCTTGTTCTGACTGATGATATTGAGTTTTTCCATCGTCTCTTTCCACAGATGTAGTCAGTTTGATTCCTGTGTATTCCATCTGGACAGGTCCACGTGTAGGTGCCATTTACGTTGGTTGAAAAAAGGATTTGCAACGAAGAAGTCGTTGGTCTTGCAAAATTCTATCATGTGATCCCTAGCATCGTTTCTATCACCAGGGCCATATTTTCCAACTACTGATCCTTCTTCTTTGTTTCCAAATTTGCATTCCAATCACCAGTAATTATCAATGCATCCTGATTGCAACATTATGCTAAGTGAAGCCAGATACAAAAGATCACATAAAGTATGATCCCACTTATATGACAGGTACTAAATAGGCAAATATAAAGATAGTGAAACTAGATTAGTGGTTGCCTAGAACTTGTGGAGGGGAGAAAATGTAAAGTGGCTGCTAATGGGTGCAGGGTTTACTTTAAGGATGATTAAAATATCCTAAAATTGATTATGGTGATGGTTGCACAACTCTACGAATATTCTAAAAACCATTGAATTGTACACTTTAAAAGGATGAGTTGTATAGTATGTGAATTATACCTTAGTAAAGCTGAAATGAATTATATAAAAATAATAGGAAGAATAAAAGTGTAAAATCCATTTTTAAATACAAATTAAAATAGATAGACCTCTCGAACATTATTAAACAAAGTAAGAGAAGAAAAATATGGAGATTATCAATAAAGGAGACAACTACAGACAAAGTAGACACTAAATGAATTATATAACAATAACACATGTAACTCTGTGGCAGTAAATTTAAAAATCTAATGGACTGGATGATTCTCTAAGAAAATATAAACTACAATAATGGCCCAATTTGAAGTGGAAAACTTGAGTAAATTAACTATTATAGAGCAATTTGAAAAGTTGATTGGATAGATACTATGAAAAAAGACACCAGGACCAGGTGGGTTCACAGCATAATTTAATTTAACTTATAATTTAATTCAAAAGAAGAGATCATCCTAATTGGAAGTGACTGCTAATGGGTATGAGGTTTCTTTTTAGAGTGATGGAAAATGTTCTGAAATTAGATAGTGTTGATGTTTGAACATCATTGTGAATAACCTAAAAACCACTGAATTGTACACTTTCAAAATGGTTAAAATGGTGAATTTTATCTTAAGTGAATTTTATCTTATGTGAATTTTGTCTTAATAAATTTTTTTAAAGAACAGATAATTCCAATGTTACTCAAATTTTTCAAACCATAGAAAACTACTGAAAGTCTTCCAATAGCTTCTATAAATTCAGCATAACTGAAATTACCTAAATCTGACTAGAAAAGTACAAAAAACAAAACTTGAGATCACTCTCATTTATGAATAGCCAGAAAAAACAAACAAACCACACTCATTGCCATTGAGTTGATTGTTACTCATAGTGACCTTACAGGACAGAGTAGAACTGCCCCATAGGGTTTCCAAGGAGTGGCTGGGGGATTCAAACTGCTGACCTTTTGGTTAGCAGCTGAGCTCTTAACCACTGTGCCACCAGGGCTCCCATTTATGAATAGAGATTAAGAATTCTAAATAACTCTGGGTAACTTGGCACTATAAGCAGAAGCACCACACTGTCCCTCCACAGCAAAGATCCAATAAACTAAGCCAAACAGAGAAAACAGCAATCCTGAAACCCTAAGCATCAAATGAAGAGATAAAGGACTCAGCCAAGCACTGAATGGAATAAGAAACTAACGGAGAACAGAGGGTGAGGAGAGATACATACAGAGGTCCCCTATCAGCTAACTTGGGACAGATCCACCATCTTGGACTCCTATCAGAGACCAGCGAACAGGGAATATGAGAAAGCAGCTTCATGGAGCTTCCAGTAGGAGATAGAATAACCGGTAACCAGCGATACACCCTTTCCCACCCTCCAAACTTCTTCACCCCCACTCGGCCTCCTCTACTTCCCGTGGCCACAGTCTCTTGGCCGGGAAGCATCGGCTTCACCCCAGTGTCGCTTGGATTCCAACTGCCCACAATGGTTGGCTCCTTAAGTGCCATTTGCTGGCTGCTGGTGTTGCTTATTTCTGCTCTTTAGATTTCTTCCTTACCTCTCACCACCTTCCCCTCCTTTCTCTCAAATACCTGCCTCCGTGTGCCATCTTTGCCTCTTCCTAAAAGGCTGTGAAATTCTGCTCCAATGTGTCACTGCTTCCCAGCCCGTGCTGCCATGCTGGTGGGATCCCAGGGCTTTTGTTTGTCTGTTTTGAATTGTTTGTTTTCTTTTCCGATTCTCTAATTGGGAGCCCATTCTAGGTGGGCAGTACTGCGCGGCTTGGGACCTACCCCCACAGTTTGCACAGATGCACAGAGGGATCCCTGAGGGCATTTCTTTTTTCTTGCTTTTTGGGGTTTTTTTTCTGATTTTGGGGGGTTTCTTGTTCTTTTTTAAATTTCTTTGTTTTGTTTTCTTTTCCCTCTTTTTCCCTTTTTGTTTTCCTTCAATACTAAGTTTCTTGTCTCTCCATACTTTCCTTCTCTTCCTGTCCCCTGAATGCCTGGTGCTGAGTAACACCTCTACACCTTATAGCCAGGCTGTACTTCACCACCTGGGAGCAACTTCCCCAGAACTCATAGCCGTACTGGTTGGATCACTGGGAGCTTTTCTTCTCTTTTTTCTTTCTAATATTTATTTATTTATTTTTTAATTTTCTGTTCTTTTTTTTTTCTTTTCTTCTCCTTTTTGTTTTTCTCCATTTCACAGTCTCTCATCTCTCCACTCCAATGGCAAGCTTCCCTAGCACTCTTTTTTGTTTGTATGTTTTCGGATTCTGTTCCTCTATCCTCTCTCCCATACCCATATTAGCTCCACACATCACAATCCCCCCTTTCATCCTGCTTACCTGCAACGTGCGTTGAACATCACATAACCAAGCAGCCCAGGCACAGCCAACAGGAACCTGCCTACCACTGCTTACTGGCCCGCCCTGGTGGCCGTAGTAAGTGCCACGAACAAGCCCTTCCAGCAACTTCTCTTCAGCTAAACCTGCCCTGCTGTACCATACCTGAGTGACTGACCCTGCCAATAGGAAAAGGAGGCGAAAAGTATCTTGCACACAGATGAGCAAACAACAAAGAACACATAGCCTGCCTGCTCAGACATAGCCAAATGAAACAAAAAAAAAGGAAGAAACAAATCTACAGTAAATAAACGAGAAAAATAACTACTGAATGCCCCAAAGAGAGTAGACAATATCAAAACATTTACAAAAACAGGACACGACCGTTCCAGTAGGAGTCAAAAATAAAACACCAGATGACTTCCAGGTAGAAGAAAAGGCATTAGAACTACTGATAGGGAATTCAAATCCCTAATATTCAGAGCTATCCAAGAGTTGAAACAAAAAGCAGACAAAAATGAGGAAAAAATAAAAAAATCCATGGAAAAGGCAGACAAATTACTGGAAAATACAGACAAAAAATGGAAGAATTCAGGAAAATAATGCAGGAACAAAATGTCAAAAAATTCACAACTAGAAACCATACAAAAACAACAATTAGAAATCCAAAAGATAAACAACAAGATTTCAGAAATGGACAGTGTCATAGAAGGTCTGAGGAGCAGGTTTAGAACAGTGGAAGCCAAGATCAGCGAAATTGAATACAAACATTTGGATACAACTCTGTTTGAGGAAAAATCAGAAAAAAGAATGAAGAGACCCTGATAATTATATGGGATACAGTCAAAAGTAAAAATTTTCGAGTGATCAGAGGTCCAGAACACAGAAAACACAGAGAGGATCATTGAAGAACTGCTGACAGAAAACTTCCCCAATATCATGAAAGATGAAAAGCTGGCCATCCAAGAAGCTCACCGAAACCTATATAGGATAGACCCCAAAAGAAAATCACCAAGGCATATCATAATCACACTCGCTAAAACCAAAGACAAACAAAGAATCCTGAGAGCAGCTTGAGAAAAACAAAAAGTCACATACAGAGAAAAAAACAATAAGACTAAGCTCAGATTATTCGGCAGAAACCAGGCAGGCGAGATGGCAATGGGATCACATACATAAAACCTTGAAAGAAAAAAATTGTCAGCCAAGAATAATATATCCTGCAAAACTCTCGTTCAAATATGATGGTGAAATTAGGTCATTTCAAGTTAAACAGAAATTGAGGGAATAAGTAAAAACCAAACCAAACTTACAAGAATTATTAAAGGGAGTTCTTCGATCTCAGGACAAACAGCTTCATCTCACAGGCTGAATATAGTATGCATGATTGTACCAGCCAGATACCAGTCTAGGAAATGAACTCTCAAGGACTATCCAAAGCCAAAAGAAATACAACAAGGAATCAGAGAAGTTAATCTGTAAATGACAATAACATAAGAACAATAAAAGAGGGAATAAATAGTGTAGGTATAGAACCTTCAAATGGACAGGAAGGCAAGGTGATACCAATAATAGACGGCTTCAAACTTAGAAAGATAAGGGTAAATTTCACGGTAACCACAAAGAAAGTTAACAAACCTACTCAAAAAATAGAGGAAAAACAAAGTCTCAGTAAAAACTAAACTTACAAAAAAAGAAATGAAAAAAATCCACTAACAGAAAGAATTCAGCACAGGAGAGTAAGAATAACAAAGAAAACGTCAGCACCACAAACAAAACCACTACAAAATGACAGCAATAAACTCACACCTATCAATAATTACACTGAATGTAAATGGCCTAAATGCACCCATAAAGAGATGGAGAGTGACAGAATAGATTAAAAAAAAAAAACAGTATCCATCAATATGCCGTCTACAAGAGACACATCTTAGAAAAAAAATCGTAAATTTATTAAAATCAAAGGTTGGAAAAAATATATCAAGCAAACAACCACCAAAAAGGAGCAGGAGTGGCAATACTAATCTCAGATAAAATAGACTTTAAAATAAAATCCGTCATAAAAGACAAAGAAGGACACTATATAATGATTAAGGGGATGATTCATCATAAAGACATAGCCATAATAAACATATATGCACCCAATGACAGGGCTCCAAAAAACACAAAACAAACTCTAATAGCACTGAAAAGAGAAACTGACAGTTCCACAATAATAGTAGGAGACTTCAACACACCACTCTCGGTAAACGACAGAACATCTAAAAAGAAACTCAGCAAAGATACAGAAGACCTAAAGGGCACAATCAGCCAACTTGACCCCATAGACATATATAGAACACTCCACTCTACAGCTGCAAAGTTCACATTCTTTTCCAAAGCACATGCAACATTCTCCAGAATAGACCACATCTTAGGCCACAGAGCAATCCTCAACAAGATCCAGAACGTTCATATAATATAAAGTATCTTCTCTGCGCACAGTGACATCAAGGTAGAAATTAACAACAGAAAGAGCAAGGAAAAAAACATCAATTACATGGAAACTGAATAACACCATGCTTATAAACCACTGGGTAATAGAAGAAATCAAAGATGAAATCAAAAAATTCCTAGAATCAAACAAGAATGAAAACACATCATACCCAAACCTTTGGCACTCAGCAAAGGCAGTCCGCAGAGGACAATTGATACCAATAGATGCACACATCAAAAATGAAAGGACAACCTCCAAAGATTAAGTACACAACTCAAACAAATAGAAAGAGAACAGCAAAAAAGCCCACAGCCACCAGAAGAAAGGAAATAATAAAGATCAGAGCAGAAATAAATAAAATAGAGAATAGAAAAATGATGGAAAGAATCAATAACACCAAAAGTTGGTTCTTTGAAAGCATCAAAAAATAGACAAACCACTGGCCAGACTGACAAAGTAAAAATAGGAGAGAATGGAAATAACCCAAATAAAAAATGAAATAGGGGACACTACAACAGACACAATGGAAAAAAAAAAAGAATCATAACAGAGTATTATGAAAAACTATACTCCAACAAATTTGAAAACCTAGAGGGAATCGTTACATTTCTAGAAACACACTACCTACCCAAACTATCACAAAGTGATGTTGAAAATCTGAACAGACCTATAACAAGAGAAGAGATTAAAAAGCTAATTTAAAAAACTCCCAGCAGTAAAAAGCCCTGTCCCAGATGGCTTCACTGGAGAATTCTACAAAACATTCAGAGAAAGAGCTTACACCAGTACTACTCAAACTATTTCAGAACACAGAAAAGGAAGGAACACTTCCAAATTCATTCTATGAACCCAGCATAACTCTGATACCGAACCCAGGCAAAGATGCTATAAAAAAGACAATTACAGACCAATATCTTTCATGAATATAGATGCAAAAATTCTCAACAAAATTCTAGCCAATAGAATTCAACATCGTATCAAAAAAAATAACACACTACAACCAAGTAGGCTTCATACCAGGCATGCAAAGATGGTTCAACATAAAAAAATCAATCAACGTAATCCACCACATAAATAAGAGGAAAGAAAAGAATCACATGATCATCTCAATTGATGCAGAAAAGGCATTCGACAAACGCCAACACCCATTCCTGATAAAAACTCTCAATAAAATAGGTATAGTGGGGAAATTTCTCAACGTAATAATGTGCATCTATGCAAAACCAACAGCCAAAATCATTCTTAATGGAGAGAGGCTGAAAACACTCCCCTTGAGAACAGGAACAAGACAAGGATGCCCTTTATCAACACTCCTATTTAACATTGTGCTGGAAGTCCTAGCTAGAGCAATGAGGCCAAAAAAACAAATAAAGGGCATCCAAATTGGTAATGAAGAAGTTGAACTGTCCATTTGCAGATGATATGATATACATAGAAAACCTTAAAGATTCCATAAGGAAACCACTGAAACTAATACAAAGATTCAGCAGAGTAGCAGGATACAACATAAACATACAAAAATCAGTTGGATTCCTATACACCAATAAAGAGAACAATGAAAAGGAAATCAGGAAAACAATACCATTTATAATAGCATTCAAAAAAATAAAATATTTCGGAATAAATCTGACCAGGGATGTAAAAGACCTATACAAAGAAAACTACAAAACACTACTGCAAGAAACCCAAAGGGATCTACATAAATGGAAAAACATACCATGCTCATGGATAGGTAGACTCAACATTGTGAAAATGAGAATTCTACCCAAAGCAATTTACAAATACAAGGCAATCCTAATCCAATTACCAACATTCTTCAAAGAGATGGAAAAACTAATCATTAACTTTATATGGAAAGGGAAGAAGCCCCAAATAAGTAAAGCACTATGGAAGAAGAAGAAGAAAGTTGGAGGACTCACACTACCTGACCTGAGAACCTACTATACAGCTGCAGTAGTCAAAACAGCCTGGACTGGTACAACGACAGATACATTGACCAATAGAACAGGATTGAGAACCCAGATGTAAATCCATCCACCTATGGTCACTTGATCTTCGACAAGGGCCCAAAGTCCATCATATGGGGAAAAGACAGTCTTTTTAACAAATGGTGCTTGCAAAACTAGATGTCCATCTGCAAAAAAAGAAACAGGACCCATACCTCACACCATATACAAAAACTAATTCAAAATGGATCAAAAACCTAAAGATAAAGACAAAAACTATAAAGTACTTAGAAGACAAAATAGGATCAATGCTAGAAGTCATAATACAAGCCATTAACAGTACATAAACCATAACCGTCAACACACAAACTCCAGAAGATAAGCTAGATAACTGGAATCTTCTAAAAGTCAAACACTTATGCTCTTCAAAAGACTTCACCAAAAGAGTAAAAAGAGAACCTACAGACTGGGGAAAAAATTGGGGGCATTACAAGTCAGACAAAGGTCTATTCTCTATAATCTACAAGAAAATCCAACACCTCTACAACAAAAAGACAAATAATCCAATTAAAAATGGGCAAAGGAAATGAACAGACACTTCACCAAAAAGATATTCAAGCAGCCAACAGACACACGAGGAAATGCTCAAGATTACTAGCCATTAGAGAAATGCAAATTAAAACCAAAATGAGATACCATCTCACCCCGGCATTACTGGCACGAATCAAAAACACTGGAAATAACAAACCTTGGAGAGGCTGTAGGGAGATCGGAACTCTTATGCACTGCTGGTGGGAATGCAAAGTGTTACAACCATTTTGGAAAAAGATATGGCGCTTCCTTAGGAAGCTAGAAATAGAAAAACCATAGGATCCAGTAATCCCACTCCTAGGAATACATCCTAGAGAAATAAGAGCCATCACATGAATAGACATATATATACACCCATGTTCATTGCAGCATTGTTCACAATAGCAAAAAGATGGAAACAACCTAGATGCCCATCAACAAATGAATGGATAAACAAACTATGGTACAGACCAACAATGGAGTATTATGCAACGATAAAGAACAATGATGAATCTGTGAAGCATCTCATAACATGGATGAAACTGAAGGACATTATGCTGAGTGAAATAAGTCAGTCACAAAAGTACAAATATTGTATGAGAGCTCTATTTTAAAAACTCATGAAAAAGTTTACACACAAAAAGTAACAATCTTGTTGGTTACGAGGGACGGGAAGGGTGGGGGGAAATACTAAACAGACAATAGTTAAGTGGTAACTGGTGAAGGGTAAGACAGTACACAATACTGGGGAATCCAGTACAAGTTGTACAAGGAAAGGTCATGGAAGCTCCATAGATGCATCCAAACTCCCTGAGGGACTGAATTGCTGGGCGGAGGGCTCTGGGGACCATGGTCTCGGGGAACATCTAGCTCAATTGGCATGACACAATTTATAAAGACAATGTTCTACATT
>NW_004444006.1:9932597-9949352 GCF_000243295.1 Trichechus manatus latirostris | reverse complement strand
TGTAGAAATTTTTGAAATGGTGTATCTTTGGCTATGTATATTTTCACCAAAAAAAAGGTCCTCCAAGGTCGAGAAGGGAGAGTGTTGACATGTGGGGATGTTAACCAATGTCATAAAACAATATGTGTACTGACTGTTTAATGAGAAACTGTTTTGTAAACCTTCACCTAAAGTACAATAAAAATTATTTTTTAAAAGAATTCTAAGTAAAATATTACCAAATACATCCCAGCAATTAATTAAAAAACAATACTCTTGAACCAAGTAGCATTTATTACAGAATTGCAAAGGTAGGTAAATATCAGATACTCTAGCAACATAATCCATTACAATAAAAATGTAAAGGAGAGAGGCGGAGCCAACATGACAATATAGACAGAAGTACCATGCCTTCTCTCTGCAGCAAAAACCTGAAAAACTATGTAAAACAGATACAAACATCAATTCTGGAACCATAAGCATCAAATGAAGAGATACAGAACTCAATCAGGCATCGAATGGACTAAGAAGCTGACAGAGAACAGAGAACGAGGAGAGCTATGGATTGGATTCACCATCTTGTACCACAGACACTAAGGACCACAGAAAGGGAGTATGGGAATGCAACTTTATAGAGCTTCCAACAGGAGACAGAGCACGTGCCCCATCGCTGACCACACCCCTTTTTGACAGGCTAAGCTGCACCACATGGCTACAGAGCCACTGGCCATGGCCTTCTTGGATCTGCCCCACCCGCACCTGCCAAATCCCACAGTGCTGCAATTTTATTTACTTTTTTTCTTCATTTGTTTTGCTTCTGTTTCTCTCTCTTGTTTCTTTCACCCATTTAGCTCCGCACATCATATCCTCTGCCTTCCCTCCTGCCTAACTGCACCATGTGATGAACGCCACACCCCCAAGTGACATGGGCACTGACACCCAGACTCCCAGGCCCTGCCCGGAACTGCCACCCAGCCCCAACCCGCTGGCCCCAGTTCATGCCGCAAATGACCCATCATCACACACACACCCCCACTGAACAAGCCCTGATGCATCATAGCTGAGTGACTGGCCCTGCACACCTGGACAAGGTGGTGAGAAATATTGTGCTTACAGACGACCAAGCAACAAAACTCGCCCAGCCCACTCGCCCAGACATAGCCAATTAAAGAAAAAAGCAGGATGAAACAAACAAATCTACAATCAGTTAACAAAGAAAATAATTCCTGAATGTCCCGAGACAGGAGACAATATCATAACATATTTAAAAAAAAAAAAGGACAGGATAGCTCTGATAAGCGACCAAAATAAAACACCAGATGACATCCTGGTAGAAGAAAAGGCACTGGAACTACCGATAGGGAATTCATAAGTCTAATAGTCAGGGCTCTCCGAGAGATTAGGAAAGAGATGAAGGAAAACAAAGACAAAAATAAGGAAAAAATAGACAAAACTATGGAAAATACAGACAAAATCAGAGAAAACACAGACAAAGCAAAAGAAGAATTCAGGAAAATAATACATGAACTAAATGTCAAAATAAATAAACAATTAAAATCATACAAAAACAGCAATTAGAAATCCAAAAGATAAACAATGAGCTATCAGAAATGGACTATGCAACAGAAGGTTTTAGGAGCAAATTTGGAACAATGGAAGACAGGATCAGTGAAATTGAAGACAAACTCTTGGATACCACTTAGTTTAAGGAAAAATCAGAGAAAAGAATGAAGAAAATCTGAGAACGATGTGTGGTACAATCAAGAGCAAAAATTTGCGCATCATCAGAGTTCCAAAACGGGTGGAGAAAACAAAACGCAGAGAGGATTATTGAAGATTTGCTGACAGAAAACTTCCCTAATGTCATGAAAGATGAGAAGCTGACCACCCAGGAAGCTCAACAAACCCCATATAGGATAAACCCAAAAATAAAGTCACCGCAACATATCATAATCACACTCACCCAAAACCAAAGGAAAAGAAAGAATCCCGAGAGCAGCTCGAGAAAAATGAAAAGTCACATACAAAGGGGAAACAATAAGACTAAGCTCTGATTATTCAGCAGAAACCATGCAGGCAAGAAGGAAATGAAATGACATATATAAAACATTGAAGAAAAAATGCCAACCAAAAATAATATACCCTGCAAAACCCTCACTCAAATATGATAGCGAAATTAGGACATTGCCAGATAAACAGAAATTAAGGCAATATCTAAAATCCAAACCAAACTTGCAAGAATTATTAAAGGGAGACCTTCAGTTAGAGAACAAACAACCTGAATCTAGGACACAGGACAGCATCAGCCAGACACGAACCTAGGTAATGAACTCTCAAGGATAAAAGAAAACTAAAAAATTTACAAAAGGGAACCAGAGACTTCAATCTGTAAATGACAACATCAGAACAATAAAAGAGGGTATAAACGGTGTAGGTACAGAACCTTCAAATGGAGAGGAATTCAAGGTTATATCAAGTAATAAAAGACTGGTTAAAACTTCGGAAGAAGGAGTGAATTTCATGGTAACCACGAAGAAAGTTAACAAAACTGCTCATCAAAAAATAAATAAATAAATAAAGTCTCAGTAAACACAAAAGCTACAAAAAGAAAAGAAAAGAAAAAACCCACAAACAAAAGAAATTCAGCACAGGAGAATAAGAGGAACAAAGAAAACTTCAGCATCACAAAAAAAAGTGCTACAAAATAACAGCAGTAAACTCACATCTATCGATAATCACATGGAACCTATATGGCTTAAATGCACCCATAAAGAGACAGAGATTGACAGGACCCATCAATATGCTGTCTACAAGAGACTCACCTTAGAAACAAAGACATAAGTTTATTAAAAATCAAAGGATATAAAAAATATATCAAGCGAACCAAAA
The DNA here is from genome assembly GCF_000243295.1 of Trichechus manatus latirostris. Taxonomy (NCBI): domain Eukaryota; kingdom Metazoa; phylum Chordata; class Mammalia; order Sirenia; family Trichechidae; genus Trichechus; species Trichechus manatus. The sequence continues at coordinate 9,946,484 of NW_004444006.1, read as the reverse complement.
AGAGCAAGAGTGGCAATATTAATCTCAGATAAAATTGATTTTAAAACAAAATCCACCATAAAAGACAAGGAAGGATACTACATAATGATTCAAGGGACAATCCCTCATGAGGACATAACCATGATAAATATCTACGCACCCAATTACAGGGCTCCAAAATACATAAAACAAACTTTAACAGCACTGAACCGAGATATTTACAGTTCCACAATAATATTAGGATACTTCAACACACCACTCTGGGTAAAGAACAGAACATCTAGAAAGAAACTCAACAAAGATACAGAAGATATAAAGACCACAATCAACCAACTTGACCTCATAGACTTATATAGAACAGTCCACCCAACAGCAGCAAAGTACGCATTCTTTTCCAATGCATATGGAACATTCTCCAGAATAGACCACATCTTGGGCCACAAAGCAACCCTTGATAAAATGCAAAACACTGAGATAATACAAAGTATCTTCTCTGATCACAATGCCATAAAAGTAGAAATTAATAACAGGAAGAGCAAGGAAAAAAATCCAGACACATGGAAACTGAATAATACCTTGCTTCAATACCACTGGGTAATAAAAGAAATCAAAGATGGATTCATTACATTCCTAGGATCAAATGAGAAAGTAAACACATCATACCAAAACTTTTGGGACACAGCAAAGGCAGTGCTCAAGGGTCAATTTATAGTAACAGATGCACACATCAAAAAAGCAGAGAGGGACAAAATCAAAACGTTAGCTATACAACTCGAACAAATAGAAAGAGAACAGCAAAAGAAGCCCACAACCACCAGAAGAAAGGAAATAATAAAGACCAGAGCAGAAACAACAAATGAAATAAAGAATAGAAAAACAATACAAAGAACCGACCGTACAAAAAGTTGGTTCTTTGAAAGGATTGACAAACCACTGGTGAAACTGACAAAAGAAAAACAGGAGAGGAGCAAATAACCCAAATAGGAAATGAAATGGAGAACATCACAACAGACCCAACTGAAACAAAAGGGATAATAACAGAGTGCTATGAAACACTGTACTTCAACAAATTGGAAAACATAGAGGAATTGGACAAATTTCTAAAAACTCAGTAATTAAATTAACACAAACTGAGGTCAAAAACCTGAACAGACCCATAACAAGAGAACAGATTGAAAAGGTAATAAATAAAAAAAAAAAACTCCCAACAAAAAAAGTCCTGGCTCAGATGGCTTCACTGGAGAATTCTACCAAACACTGAGAGAAGAGCTCACTTCAGTACTACTCAAACTATTTCAGAACATAGAAAAGAAAGGGATACCTCTGAATTCATTCTATGAAGCCAGTGTAACCCTGATACCAAAACCAGGCAAAGACATCACAAAAATGAAAATTGCAGACCAATATCTCTCATGAATATAGATGCAAAAATCCTGAACAAAATTATAGCCAATTCAATTCAGCATCATATCAAAAAAATAATACACCCTGACCAAGTGGAGTTCATACCAGAAATGCAAGGATGGTTCAACATTAGAAAATCAATCAACCACATAAATAAATAAATAAATCCACCACATAAATAAAATGAAAGAATCACATGATGATCTCAACTGATGCAGAAAAGGCATTCGATAAAGTCCAACATCCATTCCTGACAAAAACTCTCAATAAAATAGGAAGAGAAGGGAAATTCCTCAACATAATAAAGGGCACCTAAAATTATAGGGTCGCTATGAGTTGGAATCGACTCAACGGCAACGGATTTCATTGTTTGTTTGTTTTTTTTAATATACAAAAATAATGGCCAACACCATTCTCAATGGAGAGAGGCTGAAAACATTCCCCCTGAGAACAGGAACAAGACAAGGATGCCCTTTATCAACACTCCTATTTAACATTGTGTTGGAAGTCCTGGCTAGAGCAATAAGGCAAGAAAAAGAAATCAAGGGTATCCAAATTGATAAAGAAGAAGTAAAACTATCCATATTTGTGGAAGATATGATACTATACATAGAGAACCCAAAGGACTCCATAAGAAAACTACTGGAACTAATAGAAAGATTCAGCAGAGTAGCAGGATACAAGATAAATATAAAAAATCAGTTGAATTCCTAAACACCATAAAGGGAACTATGAAAAGAAAATCAGGAAAGCAATACCATGTATAATAGCCCCTAAAACAACAAAACACTTAAAATAAATCTAACCAGGGACGTAAAAGACTTATACAAAGAAAACTACAAAACATTGCTGCAAAAAACCAAAGGAGACCTACATAAATGGAAAAGCATACCATGCTCATGGATAGGTAGAATTAACATTGTGAAAGTGTCAATTCTACCCAAAGCAGTCTACAAATACAATGCAATCCCAATCCAAATACCAACAGCATTCTTTAAAGAGATGGAAAACTAAATAATTAACTTTATATTTAAATGAAAGAGGTCCTGGATAAGTACAGCACTATTGAAGAAAAAGAATAAAGTAGGAGGCTTCATACACCTGACCTCAGAACCTACGTAACAGCTACAATAGTCAAAACAGCCTGGTACCATTACAACAACAGACACGCTGACCAATGCAACAGAAAAAACCCAGATGTAAATCCATCCACCTACAGTCACCAGATCTTTGACAAAGGCCCAAAGTCCATTAAATGGGGAAAAGACAGCCTTTTTAACAAATGGTGCTGGCAAAACTGGATGTCCATCTATAAAAAAATGAAACAGGACCCATACCTCACACTATACACAACTAATTCAAAATCTATCAAAGATCGAAATATAAAACCAAAAACTATACAGATCATGGAAGAAAAAATAGGGTCAATGCTAGGGCCCCTAATCTACAGCGTAAATAGGATACAAACCATAACTAACAATACACAAACACCAGAAGATGAGTTCAATAACTGGGATCTTCTAAAAAGTAAACACTTGTGTTCATCAAAAGACTTTCACCAAAAGAGTAAAACAACAACCTACAGCTGGGAAAAAAATTTGGCTATGATACATCCGACAAAGATCCAAACTCTAAAATCTATAGGAAAATCCAACACCTCTGCAACAAAAGGACAAATGATCCAACTAAAAAATGGGCAAAGGATATGAACAGACACTTCACCAAAGAAGACATTCCGGTAGCTAACAAACTCATGATGAAATGTTCACGATCACTAGCCGTTAAAGATACACAAATCAAAACTACAATAAGATACCATCTCACTCCAACATTACTGGCACAAATCAAAAAAAAAAAAAAAAACAGAAAATAACAAATGTTGGAGAGGTTACAGAAGATTGGAATTATTATGCACTGCTGGTGGCAATGCAAAATGAAACAACCATTTTGGAAGACAATATGGCACTTCCTTAGAAAGCTACAAATAGAAATACATTATGATCCAGCAATCCCACTCCTAGGACTATATCCCAGAGAAATAAGAGCCATCACACAAATAAACATGCAAACTCATGTTCATTGCAGCATTACTCACAACAGCAAAAAGATGGAAACAACCTAACTGCCCATCAACAGATGAATGGATAAACAAACTATGGTACATACACACAATAGAATACTACACAAACTTACAGAACAATGATGAATCTGCAAAACATCTCACAAGATGGATAAATCTGGAGGATATTATGCTGAGGTAAATAATCAGAAAAGGACAAATACTGTATGAGACCACTATTATAAAAACTCTTGAAAAGGTTTACACATAGAAAGAAACAATATTTAATGGTTATGAGAGAGGGGAGGGGTAGGAAGGGAAAAACACCAACTTGATAACAGATGAGTGGTAACTTTGGTAAAGGGTAAGACAGCACACAATACTGGGGAAGTCAGCACAATTGACCAAGGCAAAGTCATAGAAGTTTGATAGACACATCCAAACTCCCTGAGGGACCAAATTACTGGGCTGAGGGCTGGGGACCATGGTCTTGGGGGACAGCTAGCTTGATTGGCATAGCATAGTTTATAAAAAAAATGTTCTACATCCTACTTTGGTGAGTAGTGTCTGCAATCTTAAAAGCTTGTGAGCAGTCATCTAAGATACTCCACTGGTGCCACCCCATTTGGAGTAAGGGAGAATGAAGAAAACCAAAGACACAAGGGAAAGATTAGTCCAAAGGAGTAATGACCACAACTACCACAGCCTCCACCAGACAGAGACCAGCACATCTAGATTGTGCCTGGCTACAACCACCAACTGCTCTGACAGGAATCACAATAGAGGGTCTTGGACAGAGCTGGAGAAAAATGTAGAACAAAATTCTTACTCACTGTTTTAGTCATCTAGTGATGCTATAACAGAAATACCACAAGTGTATGATTTTAACGAAGAGAAGTTTATTTCCTCACAGTCAAGTAGGCTAAAAGTCCAAATTCAGGGCGTCAGTTTCAGGGGAAGGCTTTTTGTCTCTGTCAGCCTTCTTCTCTTCGGTGTTCCCCCGGACTAGGAGCTTGTCTGCGCAGGAACCCTGGTGCAAAGGACGCGCTCTGCTCCTGGCGCTGCTTTCTTGATGGTATGAGGTCCCCCTGTCTCTCTGTTCACTTCTGTCTTTTATATCTCAAGACATTGTCTCAGGATACAATCCAATCTTGTAGACTGAGTCCTGCCTAACTAACACAACTGCCGCTCATCCTCCCTCATTAACATCACAGAGGCAGGATTTACAACATATAGAAAAACCACACAATACCAGGAATCATGGACAGGCCAAATTGATACACACATTTTTGGGGAGACATAATTCAATCCATGACACTCATTAAAAAAAGACCAGACTTATTGGTCTGACAGACTGGAGAAACCCCGACCGTATGGCCCCCGGTACTCAGTACTGAAATCAATCCTGAGGTTCACCCTTCAGCCAAAGATTAGACAGTCCCATAAAACAAACAATAATACATGTAGCTCAACCATGTATATGAGACTAAATGGACACACCAGCCCAGGGGCAAGGACGAGAAGGCAGGAGGGGACAGGAAAGCTGGATGAACGGAAACGGAGAACCCAAGGTCGAGAAGGGGAGAATGTTGTCACACAAAGCAGTATATGTATTCATTATTTAAAGAGAAACTAATTTGCTCTGTAAACTTCATCTGAAGCACAATAAAAAAAAATTTGGTCTGCAGTGAGCATTGACTTGGGACTGAAGCTGAGCCTATTCCTCAGCTCACCTCTCAGTACTAGCCTGGACCTTTTATTGTGGTTCTTTCTTCTTGCAGGCCCTAGGGATTCAGCTTTCTCTTCTTCATAGCTGCAAACTTTGACTCTATAGTTGTCCCCTGACTAAGGACTAGCTATGCAATAGAACTGTATCTCCCCTTACCCCACAAACAACCACACAGGACCTTTGGGTTTTAATGTGCTGCCTTCTAATCACTACACCATGCAAAACAGCACAAATTTAACATACAGTTGGAACTCTTACTTCATAACCCCTTCTCTGATTCTCTTCTTCAATGATCTATGATAATTTTAGTCTTTCATTTTCTCCTTTTTTGCTACATCCCTCATTTCCCCCACCATTCAACTACTCATTGCAGGGAACCAGGGCCTAGGGAGCAGATCTGATGACAACTCTTGGGACGCAGAAGATATAGCTTCCAACTGGTTCCCAGAGAAAACTCTCTGAACACAAGCTTTATTTCCTGTGATCAACTAAAAGAAATTCAGGACTACAGGAGGCACAGCCTGTGCCCCACATGTCTCTCACCCTCATCTTTAAGAACATCATAAACTGGACCCAGTACAGTACTGGGAAACCTTAAACCACAATTATAAACAACACTTGACAGCACATTTCTTTCAGTACCGTCACAACTATCGCTGAGGCAGCGTCTGTCTTTCCTCTCTCCCTCCCCTGCTTCTTGGGTTACAACTTTACCCTAACAACACCTCTTTCCCACTTTGCCAGCATACTGAATGTTTCTCTTTAATAACTTTCTTCCAAATCACCTGACTCAGTGAAAATCCTCTGCCTATATTCATGTCCCTATCTTACTAACAAACCTATCATCTAGAACAAGACTCTTAACACTGTCCAGCTTTAAGTCATATCTCCAGCTTAACAACAACATTTGAATAGTCACTCTTAAATATAGTAATTGACTCAGGCAAAGACACTTAATATTAAGCCTATACTTTGCCCTTGTCCTGGCTCCTTGTGTGATCATAGGCAAGATATCACTGAGCTCAACATTCTCATGTTTAAGACAGGAATAACAGAGTCTTCCTCTGAGAGTTATTTTAGGATTAAACAAGGTTTACGTGTGGAACGTATCTGGTGCAAAACAAAATCTAAGCAAACTTTACTTAGCTTTCCCTTCTTCATAACATGTTATTAAGAGAAACTAGGATGCTAAGGTGGTGGTGGCCTGTATTTCTAACATTTTGAGAATTACTTCTTGGATATAACCACACCTTCAGACATACTAATATTCATTCCTCTGCCAAGCACCAATTCTGGGCTGAAGGGAGGATGGATTTGCCTTATTATGGCAAACTTTCATTCTTCTGCACTAAAGGAATTGGCTATTTAGAAAAATCCTCTCATGCATCATTTTGTAAATTAACTACTTTACTATTTTAAATCTAACAGTTATATCTTTTGAGTAAAGCTGAGTTTTCACATATTTCATACATTGAGCTTGCTTAGAGCAAAACACAGATCTATGATAGAGGACTACAATATAGAGAAAGTGGAATTACTTTCTTCTAGGCAAAGAGTCATTCATTCAATATTTATTGTGTGCCTAGTATGAGTCACCCCATGGATACAGAAATGAATAATCCATGGTTCCTACCTTTAAGGAGATTATAGTCTAGTGAGCAAAATAGACAAGTAATTAGACAATTGCAGCACATTGCACTAAGTGTTATGGTTGAGGGGATAGTGAGGTAAATAGACAAGTATTTAGACAATTATAACACAATGCACTAAGTGTTATGATTGAGGGGAGTTATAAGAACAGGCACTTAATCCAAACTGGGAGGGGGTGACACTTGAGTTGTCTGGAAGTTTATGTATGAGTTATATAAAAATATTATTTTTATAAAAAGTTATGAAAAATACACATTATTGCTATTATGGAGCCTTGGTGGTGCAGTGGTTAAGAGTTTAGCTGCTCACCAAAAGGTCGGCAGTTCAAATCCACCAGCTGCTCCTCTGAAACCTTATGGGGCAGTTCTACTCTGTCTTCCAGGGTCGCTATGAGTCAGAATCAACTCAATGGCAATAGATTTTGTTTGGTTTTTATTGCTATTATTATTATTATTTCTCTGGAGATGTATATATGTATGTAAATGCATAGGAAAACATCTGAAAGGATAACACCAAACTAAATATTTTTTTTCAACACGTGTGTACTGAATGCCTACCACATGTCAGGTGCTGTTCTAGGCATTTGGGATACATCACTGAACACAACAGACAAAGATCCCTGTCCTAATTGGGGTATGTATTTTAGTTGGAGGAAACACACAATAAAAAATAAATTTAAGTAACACACACACATATATGTGTGTGTGTACTCATATATATGTATATATTGTATATTATTTACATATATTTGCTAAATATATCATGTTATAAGGTGGTAATTCCTATGGAAGAAAAAAAAAGTCTAATAGAGCTGGGGAATGCTTGAAGAAACATAGTCAGCTTTCAATATTAAGTAGGGTGATCATGGATGACCACTTTGAAAAAGTGAGAGTTGAGTAAAGACTTAAAGTAGGTGAGAAAATTAGCCAATTGAATATCTGGGGAAGTAGTGTTTCAGACAGAGGGAAGTTCCAGTTAGAGCAAAGGCCCTAAAGTAGAAGTATGGTTGGCATGTTGGAGGAACAGCAAGAAGGCCACTATGGCTGGAGTAGAGTGAATGAGAGGTAGAAGGAGGGTTAGAGAGCTAAGAAGAAAGGGAAGCAATTAGGTGGGAGTTTGTAAGATATTGCAGTAATTTTGCATTTTACTCTGAATGACCTGGGAGGATTATTGCAGGATTTTGAGAAAAGCAATTATATATTATTTAATGTTTTAATACAATATGCTTTAATGTTTTATCATTGTGGCTCCTGTGTTGAGAATAGACTGGGGGAGAAGGGCAAGGGTACAAGCAAGAAAAAAAGTTTAAGGGTTTTTACAGTAATCCAAGTCAGCGATGACTGTGATTCAAACCAAGGTGATATCAGTTGAGGTCATGAAAAACTGTAGGCTTCTTGATATACTTTGAAGGTAGAGTCAATCAGATTCCCTAATAGTTTGGCTATAGGGTGGGAGATAAAGAGAAAGGTTGAGACTGATTCCCAGGATTTTGGCCCGAATAACTGGAAGGATGGAGTTGCCACCAAATGAGATGGAGAAGGCTGTGGATAAAACAAGTGTGAGAAGGATATATCAGGAGTTTAATTTTCAACATACTACATTTGAGGTATGTATTTAACATTTAAGTGGAGAATACATGTAGGCAGTTGGATATATTAATCTGGAGTTCAAGAGATAGGTCTGGGCTATAGTTATAAATTTGGGAGTCATTGGCATATAGATGGTATCTAAAGCCTGGGACTGGATGAGAGCACCAAGCAAATGAGTGTTAGAGAAGAAAAGAGTGGTTCAAAGAGTGATAGCTGGGGCATTTCAACATTAAGAGGTTGGGAAGAAGAGGAGAAGCCAACAAAGGAGAATGAGAAAGAGCAACCATTGTGCAATAGGTGAAAAATCAGGACTGTTTGCTCTCCTGGAAGGGAATGATCAAATCTGTCAAATGCTGCTGATAGAGCAAATAAGATGAGAACTGACTGCTAGATATAGCAATTTTTTAAAAAAATTGGTGGGGAAAGTGTTCCATTCAAAGGGAGTAACATAATTGTGATAGAATGCACAGCAATTTCAGGAAATTGCAAATAGTTCAAGATAGCTAAAGTATAGGGTTCATAACAAAGACTGGAGAAAAATGCAGCTGGATGGACATACAGAGCCTAGATCACAATATCACGCTAAATATTTTGTATTATCCTAAAGGCAGTGAGAATCCATGGGAGAATGTTAAGCTGGGGTGTAACAGAGTCAAATTTGCATTTAAAAGATCAGTTTGGCAGCAGTATGGAAAATGGGGAACAAAACTGAAGGCAAGGAGACGAGTTACTACGCTGTTACAGTAGTCTAAGGAGAAATTAAGGCAGTGACAGTGGAGATCAAGATGAGAGAATGGATCAGATAAATATTTAGGAAGTAGAATCTATAGGACTTGGTGACAATTTTGAGATACAGGAGAAAAGTGGTAGAGAGAGGAAGGAGTCAAGGATGACTCAACTTCTATTTGGGCAAGTGAGTAGAGAGTTCCCATTCACAGGGAACACTGGAGAAAGAGCAAGTTTGGCAGGAAAAAAATCACACACTCACAAAGAAGTGTAGAAAGTAACCTAGTATCTTAGATTTATACAGTGTATCACATATACTTTCTCATTTAATCCTGTTAGGTAGATGAAAAAAGAGGCTAAGGGAGATTAGGTGATTTGTCCAAGGTTACACAGCCAGACAGGGACAGAGTCCACACTAGAATCCAGCTCCAACTCCAAACTCATTCCACTTCTCTGAAGCTGTTGAACCAAAGACTTTGGGGCAAGGTGGGAAAGTGTTTAAAAATGAATGAAGAAGGCCAGTAGGGGTCAAAAAGGGGAGCTCTCAACTTTTTAGGGTAGGTTTTCCAAATACTTTTTTCTATAAGCCTGCCTGGATGGAAGATAAAGACTAAAAATGTTTATCAGCAACACACATGGTTTGTTAAGTTGAATGTAAACTAGGGTAGACCACAACCTGGTACATTTTCCAGAACCTCTCAGTGTCTTCTTGGCTTTGCCTTCATCATTCCATAGGGTTATTCTCAACAACTATTGTTGGCCACAGGGATAGTGCTGATTGATCCGTGCTCTAGCAATGTTAACAGTATAGTGGTGGAGATATACACATAATTAATTATAATACAAGGCGATCATAAAGTATGGAAACAGATTTTCTTAAATAGTTTTTATTTTGGAATAACTTTGGATTCACAGAAAAGTTGCAAAGACAGTACAGAGAACTTCTATATACTCCTCACCCAGTTTCAGTTTCTCTTAATGTTATCATCTTAAATCATGGTAGTACATTTATCAAAATTAAGAAACCAACATTGGAGTAAGGGAGAGCTGGCTGTAAGAATCACACTGAGTCCCTGCCTTGAAAAGTCACCTCCTCAGGCTGCACACGCTGCACTGGAGAGGCGGAGCCAAGATAGCTGCATAGTCAGACACTTCCAGTGGACCCTCTTACAACAAAGACCCGAAAAAACAAGTGTATCAATTATATGTGACAATCTAGGAGCCCTGAACATCTAAGGCAAACTTGAGGAAACAGACTGAGTGGTAGGGGGAGGGAAAGATGGTTCGGAAGCAGCGAAGAGTTGCCAGACCTGACCCAGCGAGACTCTGAGCTATTTAGGCCTGATCAGCTCATTGGTAAGCGGTGAGGCAGGCAAGCAGCAGTGCTCGGGAGGTGCGTTTTCCACACCAGGAGAGACCCAGTGCCAGAGAGTCTACTCGGCCACCCAGAACCAGTGAGAAGCAGCCCTAGATAGGCGAAAGATAAGTACTAGCATACGGCCTACCGCAAGGAACAAAAACACCCTCCTTAGGGAAAAACCTCTCTCCCATTTACCTCCTTGCTCCCTACGCTGCACTGGGTCCCAGACTGGCTTCAGCAATTACCGAGTCCACTGTGCTGGAAGTAGGATCCGTCACAAGCCCTGAGCCATTCTCCTGGCCTTGGAGAGTGAACAAATTAACAAACAGGGGAAAAAATAAACTGCCAGCTCCCCTAGGCCAGAAACTCAGGGTAGGCACAGCTCATTTGCCTAGGCACAGGCATAAGGGATCCACTGACTTTGAGTGCCTTTCACCCTACACAGACATGTGTGGGCCCATTTCAACAGCATAGGCCTTCATTACCACAGTACAACAGGGTATATACCAGAAGTCTAACTTGAACTGTTTCATCTGTGAAGTGGCAGGTTTGTGACATTTGACACTGCTCTGCCCATTAAGCAGGGTCTTCACTACCCACATCAGGAGCCTGAGGACTGGTGGCTCCAGCCACGCCACCTAGCCACCTGCGATAGAGGCCCAAGAAAAAGAGGTGCCCCGCAGTACTTACAACCAACAGCATTGGGTACTCATAGTCCGGCTGCAAAACACACTCACCTAAGTGCTATAGGGAACAGGGACACACCTTTCTCCTGGACACTCAGGGGCGGCAGTCAGTCCCCCGCCTTGCTCAGATTGTATCCCCCTGCTGCAGCCAGATGCCTGTGCCTACACTAATCACCCATGCCTGTCTAAGAGTGTAGGTGACAGTCTACACCACACACGTGGTGGCTATCTACATGGGCACCTGAGCTGAATCCATACGGGAGAAGTGGGCAGACTCCTGAGTTCACATACCTAGTAACAGATGTAACCACCTGGTGACAGGACAGTAGAGCTTCAAATGTGCCAATAATCAAACTAGCTTATACGAGCAGCCTATTTGGGCATATCAAAACAAAACAAGAAGCTAGAACACAGTAAGCAAACATAAAATAAATAAATAAATATCATAACTTATTGATGCGACAGAGACAACAGTCTATCAAATCACACAAAGAGGCAATCCATGATGGCTTCAGCAAGCTCCCAAAATAAAGAATCTAGAAATTTTCCAGAGAAAGAAAATTTCTTGGAATTACCAGAGGCAGAATACAAAAGATTAATATACAGAACTCTTCAAGAAATTAGGAAGGAAATTAAGAAAACATAGAACACGCAATGGAGGAAGTTAAAAAGATTAGAGAAGGGTATAATGACAAATTTAACAGGCTACAAGAATCCATAGAGAGACAGCAATCAGAAATCCAGAAGATTAACAATAAAATTTCAGAATTAGACAACTCAATGGAAAGTCATAGGACAGAATTGAAGCAATGGAAGTCAGAATTAGTGAAACTGAAGATAAAGTACTTGACACCAACTTATTTGAGAAAAAATCAGATAAAAGGATTAAACAAAATGAAGAAACCCTAAGAATTATGTGGGACTCTATCAAGAGGAATAACCTACAAGTGATTGGAGTACCAGAACGGGGGTGGGGGTAACAGAAAATACAGAGAGAATTGTTGAAGATTTGTTGGCAGAAAACTTCCCCGATATCGTGAAAGATGACAAGATACCTATCCAAGAGGCTCATTGAAACCCACATAAGGTAGATCCCAAAAGAAAGTCACCAAGACATATTATAATCAAACTTGTCAAAACCAAAGATAGAGAATTTTCAGAGCAGCTAGGGATAAATGAAAAGTCATCTACAAAGGAGACTCTGTGAGAATAAGCTCCGACCACTCAGTAGAAATCATGCAGGCAAGAAGGCAATGGGATGATATATACAAAGCCCTGAAGGAAAAAAACTGCCAGCCAAGAGTTATATATTCAGCAAAACTGTCTCTCAAATATGACGGCGAAATTAAGGCATTTCCAGATAAACAGAAGTTTAGGGAATTTCCAAAAAGCAAACCAAAATTACAAGAAATACTAAAGGGAGTCCTCTGATTAGAAAATCAGTAACATCAGATAACAACCCAAGACTAGAACACAGGACAAAGCAACCAGATAACGACGCAGATAGGGAAGTCACAAAAATAAATCAAAGCTAAAACACTGAAAATAGGGAAACAGATGGCAATATGTAAAAGATGACAAGACTAAAACAAAAAAGAGGGACTTAAAATGGAGACATAGATTTTTCATATGGTGAGGAAGTCAAGACGATATAAAGAAATAAAAGAGTGGTACAAACTTAGAAAAATAGGGGTAAATATTAAGGTAACCACAAAGGAAACTAACAATTCTACAAGTCAAAATAAAAAAACTAGGAAAATATAAAGACTCAGCAAACACAAAATCAACAACAATGAAAAAAGATGAAAAGCAAATACATAAAGAAAAATGACTCAGCACAGAAAATTAAGTGGAACAAACTGTGAACAACGCACCAAAAAAGACATCAAAATGACAGCACTAAACTCATACCTATCAATAATTATGCTGAATATAAACGGACTAAATGCACCAATAAAGAGACAGAGAGTGGCAGATTGGATTTAAAAAACACGATCCATCTATATGCTGCCTACAAGAGACACACCTTAAACTTAAAGACAGAAACAAACTAAAACTCAAAGGGTGGAAAAAATATATCAAGCAAACGACACTCAAAAAAGAGCAGGAGTGGCAATATTAATCTCTGACAAAATAGACTTTAAATTAAAATCCACCACAAAGGATAAGGAAGGACACTATATAATGATTAAAGAGTCAGTACACCAGGAAGACATAACTATAATAAATATTTATGCACCCAATGACAGGGTTACAAAACACATAAAACAAACTCTAAGAGCACTGAAGAGACAGATGGGCCAAAATAGTAGTAGGAGACTTCAACACACCCTTTCCGTGAAGGACAGAACATCCAGAAAGAAGCTCAACAAAGACGCGGAAGATCTAAATGTTACAACCAGCCAACTTGATCTTATAAACATATACCTATCACTCTACCCAACAGCAGCCAAGTATACTATCTTTTCCAACACACATGAAACATTCTCCATAATAGACCTCATATTACGCCATAAAGCAAGTCTTAACAAAATCCAAAGCATCCAAATATTACAAAGCATCTTTTCTGACCATAAAGCCATACAAGTAGAAATCAACAACAGAAAAAGCAAGGAAAAAAAATCAAACACATGGAAACTGAACAACACCTTGCTCAAAAACTACTGGGTAATAGAAGAAATTAAGCATGGAATAAAGAAATTCAT
>NW_004444006.1:9919017-9922663 GCF_000243295.1 Trichechus manatus latirostris | reverse complement strand
TGAAATTAAAAGAATCATAACAGAATACTATGAAAAATTGTACTCTAACAAATTTGAAAACCTAGAGGAAATGGACAAATTTCTAACACTCACTACCTACCTAAACTAACACAGAGGTAGAACAACTAAATAAACCCATAATAAAAGAAGAGTTGGAAAAGGTAATTTAAAAATTCCCAACCAAAAACAGCCCTGGCCTGGATGGCTTCACTGCAGAATATTACCAAACTTTCAGAGAAGAGTGTTTTTGGCTCCTGTTCCTCTCTTCTCTCTGCCATACCAGTCTTAGCTCCACACATCACAATCTCCCCCCTTGTCATGGATTGAATTGTGTCCCACAAAAAATGTGTGTATCAGTTTGGCTGGGCAACGATTCAAAGTACTGTTGGTTGTCTTCCATTTTTTTATTATAGTTTTGCCTTAAAGAGGATTAGGGTGGAATTGTAACACCACCCATACCCAGGTCACAACCCTGATACAATGTAAAGGAAGTTTCCCTGGGGTGTGGCCTGCACGACCTTTTATCTCTCAATAGATAAAAGAAAAGGTAAGCAAGCAGAGAATTGCGGACCTCATACCACCAAGAAAGAAACACCAGGAGCAGAGCGTGTCTTTTGGAGCCGAGATTCCTGCACAGAGAAGCTCCCAGGAAAGGGGAAGACTGAAGACAACCAGGACCTTCCTTCAGAGCTGACAGAGAGAGAAAGCCTTCCTCTGGTGCTAACACCCTGGATTTGGACTTCTACCCTACTAGAAGGTGAGAAAATAAATTTCTCTTTGTTAAACCCATCCACTTGTGGTATTTCTGTTTAAGCAGCACTAGATGACTAAGACACCCCTCCATCCTGCCTACCTGCACTGTGCACTTAACATCACACTGCCAAGTAGCCCAGGCATGGCTTACCAGAACATGCCCTGTACTGATTGCCGATCTGCTCTGGTGGCCACAGTAAGTGCCCAGCAGCTCCTCTTCAGCTAGACTAGCCCTACTGTACCATATCTGAGCAGCTGACCATACCAATTGGAGAAGGAAGTGAAAAGTATCTTGCCCATAGACAAGCAAACAACAAAGAACACACAGCTCGCCTGCTCAGACATAGCCAAATAAAACAAAAAAAAGGACAAAACAAATCTATAATCAATATATGAGAAAAATAACTACCAAATGTCCCAAAGACAGCAGACAAAATCAAAACATTTACAAAAATAGGACAGGATGGTTCCCATAGGTGTCCAAAATAGAACACCAGATGACTTTCCAGTAGAATAAAAGGCATTAGAACCACTTGATATGGAATTCAAAACTTTAATATTCAGAGCTGTCCAAGAGTTGAAGCAAAAAGCAGACAAAAATGAGGAAAAAATAGACAAATTCATGGAAAAGGCAAACAATTCATGGAAAATACAGACAAAAAATGGAATAATTCTGCAAAATAATGCAGGAACAAAATGCCAAAATAAATTCACAACTAGAAATCATACAAAAACAACAATTAGAAACCCAAAAGATAAACAAGATTTCAGAAATGGACAGTGTCATAGAAGGGCTGAGAAGCAGATTTGAAATGGTGGAAGACAGGATCAGTGAAATTGAAGACAAACACTTGGCTACAACTGTGAGGAAAAATCAGAAAAAAGAACGAAGAAAAATGAAGAGACCCTCAGAATTATGTGGGATACAATCAAAAGCAAAAATTTGCGAGTAATCGGAGTTCCAGAGCAGGGGGAAAAAACAGAAAACACAGAGAGGATCATTGAAGAACTGATGACAGAAAACTTCCCCAATATCATGAAAGATGAAAAGCTGGCCATCCAAGAAGCTAAACGAACTCCATATAGGATAGACCCCAAAAGAAAATCACTAAGGCATATCATAATCACCCTCACCAAAACCAAAGACAAATAAAGAATCCTGAGAGCAGCTCGAGAAAAACAAAAAGACACATACAGAGGAACAACAATAAAACTAAGATCAGATTATTCGGCAGAAACCATGCAGGAAAGGAGGCAATGGGATGAGATATATAAAACCTTGAAACAAAAAAAAATGCCATACAAGAATAATATATCCTGCAAAACTCTCGTTCAAACATGATGGTGAAATTTGGACATTTCCAGATAAACAAAATTTAAGGGAATATGAAAAAAAAAAAAACAAACCTAAACAAGAATTATTAAAGGGAGTCTTTCGATCCAAAAACGAACAACTTCAGCTCACAGGCTGAATCTAGAATGCAGGATAGTACCAGCCAGATACCAGTCTAGGAAATGAACTCTCAAGGACTATCCAAAGCCAAAAGAAATACAACAGGGAATCAGAGCAGTTAATCTGAAAATAACAACAGCAGCAGAACAATAAAAGAGGGAACAAACGGTGTAGGTACAGAACCTTCAAATGCAGAGGAAGGCAAGGTGATACCAAGTAATAATAGACAGCTTCAAACTTCGAAAGATAAGGGTAAATTTCACAGTAACCACAAAGTTAACAAACCTACCCATCAAAATAAAGAGGAAAAACAAAGTCTCAGTAAAAACAAAACCTGCAAAAACAAAAAAAATGGAAAAAAAATCCACAAACAAAGGGAATTCAGCACAGGAAAGTAAGAGGAACAAAGAAAACATCAGCGCCACAAAAAAAGCACTACAAAATGACAGCAATAAACTCACACCTATCAATAATTACACTGAATGCAAATGGCCTAAATGCACCCATAAAGAGACAGAGTTTGATAGAATGGACAAAAAAAAAAGGATCCCATCAATATGCTGTCTACAAGAGACACAACTTAGAAACAAAAATGTAAATTTATTAAAAATCAAAGATTGGAAAAAATATATCGAGCAAACAACTACCAAAAAAGAGCAGGAGTGGCAATACTAACCTCAGATAAAATACATTTTAAAACAAAATCCATCATAAAAGACAAAGAAGGACACTACATCATGATTAAGGGGATGATCCATCTTAAAGACATAACCATAATAAACATCTACGCACCCAATGACAGGGCTCCAAAATACATAAAACAAACTCTAACAGCACTGCAAAGAGAAATTGACAGTCCCAGAATAATAGTAGGAGACTTCAACACACCACTCTTGCTAAAGGACAGAACATCTAAGAAGAAACTCAGCAAAGATACAGAAGACCTAAAGGGCACAATCAGCCAACTTGACCTCATAGACATATATAAAACACTCCACCCTAGAGCTGCGAAGTACACATTCTTTTCCAACACGCATGGAACGTTCTCCAGAATAGACCACATCTTAGGCCACAGAGCAATCCTCAACAAGATCCAAAATGTTGAGATAGTACAAAGTACCTTCTCTGACCACAACTCCATCAAGGTAGAAATTAACAACAGAAAGAGCAAGGAAAAAACATCAATAACATGGAAACTGAATAACATCCTGCTTACAAACCACTGGGTAATAGAAGAAATTAGAGATGGAAGCAAAAAATTCCTAGAATCAAAAAACAATGAAAACACATCATACCAAATCCATTAGGACACAGCAAAGGCAGTCCTCAGAGGACAATTTATAGCAATAGATGCACATATCAAAAAAGAAGAAAGGGACAAAATCAAAACATTAACTACACAACTCACAAATAGAAAGAGAACAGCAGAAAAAACCCACA
>NW_004444006.1:9900002-9915698 GCF_000243295.1 Trichechus manatus latirostris | reverse complement strand
GCAGTCTGGGGACAAGGACTAGAAGGCAGAAGGGGACAGTAAAGCTGGTGATAGGGAACCCAAATTTGAGTAAGGACAGTGTTGACAAGTAGTGGAGTTCTTACCCATTGTCATAGGGCAATATGGGTACTAACTGTTTAATGAGAAACTATTCTGTTCTGTAAACCTTCATCTAAAGTGAGAATAGCAGCACAACTGGAAGAATGTAATCGATGTCACTGAATTGTACATGCAGAAATTTTTGAAATGGTGTATCTTTGGCTATGTATATATTCACCAAAAAAAAAGGTACTCCAAAGTGGAGAAGGGAGAGTATTGACATGTTGTGAGGTTGTTAACCAATGTCATAAAACAATATGTGTACTAAAAAAAAAAAAAACCCACAAGTAAACAAAAAAAGGAAGAGACTCTGAAAGTTCCTCTTGAATGAAGAGTAGATAAAGCAAAAGGAAGAAATGTTGAAGTAAAGGAGCTGAACAAAAGATTTAAAAGGTCATCTTGAGAAAACAAAGTAAAGTATTATAAAGAAATGTGCAAAGACCTGGAGTTAGAAAAAAAATGTAGAACAAGTTTGGCATTTCTCAAGCTGAAAGAACTGAAGAAAAAATTCCAGCCAAGGAATTCAAGCCTCACGTAGCAATACTGAAGGATTCTATGGGGAAAATATTGAAAGATGCAGGAAGCATCAAAAGAAGATGGACGGAATATACAGAGTCAGCGTACCAAAAAGAACTGGTCAACGTTCAACCATTTCAGGAGGTAGCATATGATCAAGAACCAGTTGTACTGAAGGAAGAAGTACAAGCTGCACTGAAGGCATCAGCAAAAAACAAGGCTCCAGGTGTTGACGGAATATCAGTTGAGATGTTTCAACAAATTGATGCAATGCTGGAGGTGCTCACTCATCTATGCCAAGAAATTTGAAGGATAGCTGCCTGGCCAACAGACCGGAAGTGATCCATATTTTTACCCTTTCCTAAGAAATGTGATCCAACAGAATGTGGAAATTATCAAACAATATCATTAATATAACACACAAGTAAAATTATGCTGAAAAATCATTCAAAAGTGGTTGCAGCAGTACATCGACAGGGAACTGCCAGAAATTCAAGCCAGGTCAAGAAGAGCACATGGAAGGATAGATATGATTGTCGATGTCAGATGGATCATGGCTGAAAGCAGAGAATACCAGCAAGATGTTTACCTGTGTTTTATTGACTATGCAAAGGCATTCAACTGTATGGATCATAACAGATTACGGATAACATTGCAAAGAATGGGAATCACAGAACACTTAATTGTGCTCATGAGGAAACTGTACATAGACCAAGAGGCAGTCGTTTGAACAGAACAAAGGGATACTGAGTGGTTTGAAATCAGGAAGGTGTGTGTCAGGGTTGTATCCTTTCACCATAATTATTCAATCTGTATGCTGAGCAAATAATCTGAGAAGCTGGACTATATGAAGAAAAATGCAGCATCAGGATTGGAGGAAGACTTACTAACAACTTGCATTATGCAGATGACACAACCTTGCTTGCTGAAAGTGAAGAGGACTTGAAGCACTTACTGATGAAGACCAAGGACAACAGCCTCCAATATGGATTACACTTCAACATAAAGAAAACAAAAATTCTCGTAAATGGAACAATAAGCAACATCATGATAAATGGAGAAAATATTGAAGTTGGCAAGGATTTCATTTTACTTGGGTCCACAATCAACGCCCATGGAAGCATCAGTCAAGAAATCAAATGACGTATTGCATTGGGCAATTCTGCTGCAAAAGATCTCTTTAAAGTGTCAAAAAGCCAAGATGTCACTTTAAGGACTAAGGTGTGCCTGACCCAAGCCATGGTGTTTTCAGTCGCCTCATAAGCATGCAAAAACTGGACAGTGAATATGGAAGACCATAGAAGAATTGATCTATTTGAATTATGGTGCTGGCGAAGAATATTGAATATACCATGGACTGCCAGAGGAACAAACAAATCTGTCTTGGAAGAAGTACCTCTGGAATGCTCCTTGGAAGCAAGGATGGAGAGAACTCATCTCACATACTTTGGACATGTTATCAGGAGGGATCAGTCCCTAGAGAGGGACATCATGCTTAGTAAAGTAGAATGTCGGCGAAAAAGAGGAAGACCCTCAATGAGATTGATTGATACAGTGGCTACAACAGTAGGCTCAAGCATAAAAATGATTGTGAGGATGGCACAGGACTGGGCAGTGCTTCATTCTGTTGTACATAGTGTCGCTATGAGTCAACAGCACCTAAAAACAAACTGTGAGAAAATAAATTTCTATTTCTTAATGTCACCCGCTTGTGGTATTTCTGTTATAGCAACACCACAAACTAAGAGACATGCATAAATGATAAACAACATATGCGTGCTAGCGGTTACCTTTGGGGAAGATATGATTGAGGAGGAGCATACAGATAGCTTCTACAGTATTGAGACTATTTCATCTCTTAAACTAGGTGGGGGTTACATCTCTATAACTTTGTTTTGAAATATTTTATATTAATTATTTTGAAAATAAGGTATGGAACAGTATGCATAATATATTCTTATAACTTTTAAAATAAAATAATATGCATAGAATATTTCTGGAGGAATATTTTAAAAACTGTTAGTAGTGAGTGGTTGTGTCTAAAAAGGTGACTAGTGAGGTGATATTTATTTTTTAGTGCATACTATTTGAGTTGGGTTTATTTTTACCATATGAATTATTTTTCACTGTAAAAGCTAAAACAAGAAGCATGGCTCAGATGTAAAGTCACATCTACTTACCCACCCACTCCCAGTCAGAGCTTGACAACTGCAGGACCAGTCCCCTTAACGTATGAAAAGAGAGCAGAGAATAAATATACCCTATCTGCAGGCATGCTGATACAAAAGACAATCCAAAAGTGGTTAAACTCAGTATGTTCATTTCCTTCTTATCAATGAGTCATGAAAACTGGGCCAGGAGTTATTCTATCTCACTGTTTGTCAAGAGGGGAAGTGCTATTGGAATTTTGGATAGGACAGCTCTTCAATGTGTGGAAATGCCTTGGGCTTTGCAGGATGCTTTGCATCTCTGACCTCCATGCCTATAAAATGCCAGTCATTGTGGTGACCAAAAATGTTCCGTCACATTCCCAACAGTCTGCCCTTGAGAACCATTGACTAAAGTCTCTCCGCATAGAAACATGACAGATAAATGGAGATCTCCCCCTTCCTAATAATACATATGTAGTTAAAGTATAGAAGCCCTGGTGGTGCAGTTGTTAAGCACTCAGCTGCTAACCAAAAGGTCAAACCCCCCAGCCCGCTCTGCAGAATAAAGATGTGGCAGTCTGCTTCAGTAAAGATTTACAGCCTTGGAAACCCTCTGGGCCAGTTCTAGTCTGTCCTATAGGGTCACTATGAGTCAGAATCAACTTGACGGCAATGAGTTTAGTTTTGTTTGGTTAGTAAAGGGATAAAGAGATTCATGGAAATAATAAACAAGGGTCTTCAACTGTATCTACAATATTTTATTTCTTAGACTGGGAGGAGAGTATACAGGTATTCATTACATTATTTTCTATGCCTTTTTATATGACTGACATATTTCATAATGAAAAATAGGAGAAAATCAAAGCAGAAATAAAAAGTCATTTGGAACTGTGCCTTAATGAGAGAACTACATACTAGAACATGTGTGACATGGCCAAAGCAGGCCAGGGGACAATTTAAAGCCATGAATGTATTACAAAACAAGAAAAACTGAAAGGCAGAAGGGGACAAGGAAGCTGGTGATAGGGAACCCAAGGTTGAGTAAGGATATTGTTGATGTGTTGTGAGATTGTTAACCATTGTCATAGGGCAACATTTGTAGTAACTGTTAAATGAGAAACTATTTTGTTCTGTAAGCCTTCATCTTAAGTGAGAATAGCAGCACAATTGGAAGAGCATAGGCATTGTCACTGAACTGTGCATGTAGAAATTTTTGAAATGGTGTATCTTTGGCTACATGTATTTTCACCAAAATAAAAGGTTGAGAAGTTAGAGGGTTGACATGTTGTGGGGTTGTTAACCAATGTCATAAAACAATATGTGTACTACTGTTTCATGAGAAAGTATTTGTTCTGTAAGCCTTCACCTGAAGTACAATAAAAAAAAAAAAAGGAAAACTGAAAATAAATTAACTCAGATTTCAACTCAAGAAGTTAGAAAAGGAACAACAAAATAAATGGAAAAAGGAGTAGAGGGAATGAATTAATAAAGATAACATCAGAAATTAGTGGAACAAAAAAAATGAAAATAGATGGCCGGATAAATTCACATTTGAGCACATGCCCTCTGCTCCAAACACATAACAGTGATCCATAAGACACTGAAAGGAAAAAATAAAAAAGCAAACTGATATATGTTCTGTCTGTCTGTATTGTACATGCAGACAGGTTATGCCTCAAACTTCCCAGCAACCATAAGACTGCTAGGAACGAGACACATACACCCACTGGCATCAACCATTCTGTGGGTGCTACATTCATCTGTGATTGAACCGGACACGCAAGACACTTACACAGTATTGGCAAAGTGAAAGCCATTATTGTTATTTATAGAAAGAAAATGGTAAACAATAACAACAGATTCTCAAAGGGGAAACACTTACCCTTCCCCAAATTACTCATGTCCATTCTTATGCTGCTGGGCAGGCACTCTGTGATTCAGGTCAGTTGTCAGATGTCTTCACATCACTGCTACCTCCAGCTACTACCACACTGCTGGAGGCGGGGGGTGGCTGCAAGGCTCCTGAGGCTCCTGGTATGCTACTGGGCCTCACTGGCCTCTGCTACTGGCTCCTGCCACACTAACTAGGCCTGTGGGGCTCTCTTGCCACCATGCTTCCCGGGCCCATGTTGCCGGGGGTGAGGAGAGGCGTGCAGCCCCTGCACGGGGCATACTCAGGCCTCTCTTGCCCTGCACAAGCAAGCATTACACCTCTTTTAGCTCTCCTAGCAATCCTCCTGACCAGAGGCATCCAGCTTCACCCTACAATAGGAAGACCCCTTCACAGGATCCTCAAAGGCAACCCCTGCACAGGGCACACACAGGCCTCTGCTCTACAGGTGCAAGTGTTACAGCTCTTTTAGCTCCACTGGCAATCTTCCTGTCCAAAGGTACTCAGCTCTCACTCCATGGGCTGGCAAGCCGACCACAACCACCTCACTCCCTGGGCTACCCACTGCTGTCTCTTGGCAGGCCCACTACCACTGTCTCTTGTCATCTTCAGCATTACAGCTCTCTCTTCTGGGTCTAGGAGATTCTCATCACAGGGGCTCTAGGTCCAAAGGGTGTACTTTGCTCCAGATTCTTCTTGATGGTAGTGAGGTCCCCTTGAACTTCTGTGCGGTTGGCCCTTATATAAGCCTATTCCTTGTCAATTTCAAGAGATGGACCTCTCACTAGGACAATGAAGTGACCAATCCCCTCAGTAGACCACAAATCACTCAATTTGCATAGTAAACTGGTCAATCCCCTTGGTGGACTACAAGTCACTCAATTTGTATAGTAAACTGACCAATCCCTTGCAAGATAATTGCCCAGCCAATCATTTTGGGAGAGTTAGAAGACCATAGCTAGAAAGGTCATATAAAAGCAATTCACTGCACCGCAGCTGGGTTCCAAGACAAGATAAACTTCTTCACGGATCATAAAAGGAACATAAATGCAGAATCAAAACAATAAAAACGCTGGGCTCTAAGGTCAAGAGCAGGCAACAATCGCTTGGAGCTCAGCCCCATATGAGAAGGAAAGAGATAGAGGAACAAGGCCAGGCTCATTGTTTGAATCCAGGAGGCTGGAATGAGGCTCCCCAGTTCATGAAAGAAAGCTGAAAATTTTGCTATTGACTTGTTCCATGGGACTACAGCTTTATAGAAAGCTGTGGGTCTGGGAAAGCAGAAGGACAAAGAAACAGCCTCACAAATAGGAACTCACTGTATCCAAAACTGTACCATAAATATTCCCAGTATCATTATGTGTCAGTAGCTCTGAAACATCATAATAAGACCTAATTTTGAACCAGCAGTCTGGGGAGACTGACACCACAAACTGCTAATTGAGGAGAAAAGAAAAAATACCAAAAAACCAGCAAACAACAATGATAAAAATTTCTACAAAAATCTGCCTGCAAAACCAAATTCTTAAAACACACAAAGAGATCTAATGCTAAGATCGACTGACACCAAGTCAACAACTGTAGCATGAATTCACTCCAGATGTATGTATTATTTCATGAAACCGTCTGGCAAAGATTTTTAAGAATAGTTAAGAGACAGGGAGGGTAGATTGCGAGGTTCTAATATATGCGTATAGGATTTCCAAAAGAAGGGAATGGTGGGAGTGGCAGAGAAGCACTATCTGAAAAGGTAAGAATAATAAAAAAGGATAAAAGCCAAACCCGTTGCCATCAAGTTGATTCCAACTCATAGCAACCCTATAGGACTGAGTAGAATGACCCCGTAGGGTTTCCAAGGAGCAGCTGGTGTATTCGAAATGCCAAACTTTTGGTTAGCAGCCAAGCTCTTAACCACTAGTTGAGAATTTTTGAGATACCATGTGACTTGAACAAACGGAAAACTGTACCATGTTCTAGGTGAGACATCTCAGTGTAATAAAGATGTCCGTTCTCCCTGAGGCAATTTATAAATTTAACAGCATCCCAATAAAAATATCAACAGAATTTAGTTTTTTCTAAAATCAGACAAACTTATTTTAAAGTTCATATGAAAAAAATAACCAGGAAAACTAAAAACTAGAATAGCGGAGGGTAGCCCTAACAGATATTGAAACATGTTTTAAAGCCTCACTATTTTTTAAACAGTAGTAGTGGCACATAAATAGACATACAGGCCAATTAGACAGAATATAAAGTCCATAAATAAATACTGAAATTTAGAATATGATAAAAATGGCATCTTAAATTGATGGAGAAAAGATGGACTACAGTCATACGTCACATAACATCTACAATATGTTCTATGAAATAGGACATAATGTGATTTGGACATTGTGCGAACACCGCGCCAAATCAGGCCCCTGGAGGCCGCTGCCCCACTGCCCAGGGTGGCCTGGAAGGCAGGACTTAGGAAATATCAGGGTATGGAGACTGCTAGGGCCTAGCAAAGCCCAGTGAGGTCAGCACAGGTTATCCACAACCAAACCCTATGGCTTTCCAAAAGGACCAGGAAAGTTTCCTTCTGTGCTGTGTTTAGTCCCATTCTCTAGTATATGTCCCATTCACCAATCAGGATTTCTGAACTCTATTATAACCTTATGGGACCAGGGACATATATGCAGTCCAAAGTTGCCCAAACAGACGTTACGTGGTGCATGACTGTATTGAGTAAATGGTTGGGACAATTGGGTAGCCGTATGAAAAAAATAAAGTAGATCTATATTTACACCATATACCAGGACAAACTGCAAATGAGTCAATGATTTTTAATGTAAAAAAATGAAATAATGAAGAGCACTTGAAGAAAATATGGGCCAATTCCTTTATAACCTTGGAGTCTGGAAGAAAGGCTTTTTAACTATGATTCAAGATCTAAGTGAAGTAAAAGATGCCCTAGAACTCTATAAAAGGTCAACAACCCAACAGAAAAATGCACATAGCCATGAATAGACAAATAGCATAAAAGGAAACATAAATGGCCTTCAAAGATGTCCACCCTTCCTCATAAAAAGAAAAATATAACTAATAGGGTTGACAAGCCTCCCTCCCCAAAATTAATAACACACTATATTACCAAGGCTGTGGGAAACAGACACTTTTATACATTCCTGGCAAAAATGCAAACTGGGACTCCCTCTACAAAGGACAATTTGGCAATATCTACCAATATTATAAATACATTTACTATTGACACAGCAATCTAACTTCTGTGTATTTACCAATATACCTGATCACATATAAAATGAAATATGTGCAATATTATTAATTTCAGTTTGTTATCATGGCAAGATATTGGAGAAATCCAAGTGTCTATAACAGGGTAACGGGTAAATAAATTAAGGATCATCCCATACAGTGGAATACTATGAAATATAAAAGAATGAGGAAACTATCTTTGTGCTGACATGGAAATATCTTCAAAATGTATGAAGTGAAAAAAATTAAGATTCCAAACAGAGTGTATAGTATACCACACTATGTAAGAAAGTGGGTAAAACTATAAGTTTATATTAACAGTTGCATAAAGAAACTCTGGAAAAGATATGCATTTATTGGGAAGATCAGTTTGAGGGATAGGGTACATGCAGAAGTTTGGAGAGGAGTAGGAGTAAGGCTTTTCACTACATATCTTTTATTATTGTTTGAATTTTTGACCATATGAATGTATCATCTAATCAAGAAAAGGAAGACTAAAACTGAAGACAAAAGTAAAGATAAAACTAAAATTCTAGACAGTAATAACAAGATAAGGAAGAGGGGCTGTTAAATGAGTAGGTAAAGCATGCTCCAAATCTTGTCATGTTTGAAAGAAGAATAGAAATTCTGAATTATTTTACATGTGTTAAAATATTTCATAGTTAAGTGTATATGTTAAGAATTAAGGGCATTTTCAACTAAATGAAAAGACAACTTTCAGATTGGGTGAAAATTTTCAGGAAATGTATATCCGATAAGGGTCTCATATCCAAAATAGATTTTAAAACTTCTAGAACTTAACAACAAAAAGACAAACAATCAAAAATGGGTAAAGGACTTGAACAGACATTTCACCAAAGAAGATATTCGAATGCCAACAAGCACAAAAAAGACGCTCAACGTCATTAGCCATTAGGGAATTGCAAATCAAACCCACAATGAGATACCACCTGTTATGGATTGAACTGTATTCCCCAGAATATGTGTTGTAAATCCTAACCCCGTACCTGTGGTGGAGCCCTGGTTGCACAGTGGTTAAGAGCTACAGCTCCTAATCAAAAGGTTGACAGTTTGAATTCACCAGCTGCTGCTTGGAAACCCTATGGGACAGTTCTACTCCGTCCTATAGGGTCACTATGAGTTGGTATCGACTTGACGGCAATTTTTTTTTAATACCTGTGGTTATAATCCCATTTGGGAATAGGTTTTCTTTGTTATTTAATGAGGCAGTGTTACTGTAAGGTGTGTCTTACTTAAGTCAATCTCTTTTGAAATATAAAAGAGCAGGTTGAGTAAGCAGTCAAGCAAGTAAGCAGAGATGGGGGAATAGAGGTGCCAAGCTACATGAAATCTCCAAGGAACCAAGAAACAGAGGCTGAAAAAAGACAAGGATCTTCTCCCAGAAACAAGAAAGAGAGAAAGTCTTCCCCTAAAGCTAGCACCCTGAATTCAGGCTTCTAGCCTCCTAAAGCATGAGAAAATAAATATCTTTTTGTGAAAGCCATCCTCTTGTGTATTTCTGTTATTGCAGCACTAAATAAGACACCACCTCGCCCCCATTGGAATGGCAATAACAAAAAACGGGAAAACAACAGGTTTTGGAGAAGTTGTGGAGAAACTGGAACCCTCATCCATTGCTCGTGTGAATGTAACATGGTGCAGCCACTGTGGAAAACAGTTTGGTGGTTCCTCAAAAAGTTGAAAATAGAACTACCATATACTTAGCAATCCCAATCCTAGTTATCTACCCAGAAGAAGTGAAAGCAGAAAGGCAAACCCAAACCTGTACACTAATGTTCACTGCAGCACTTTTCACAATAGCCAAAAGGTAGAAACAATCTAAATGTCTGTCTTAGTTTCTTAGTGCTGCTACAACAGAAATACCACAAGTGGGTAGCTTTAACAAACAGAAATTTATTCTCTCACAGTTAGGAGGCTAGAAATCTGAATTCAGAGCGCAGTCTATAGTGGAAGGCCTTTTCTCTCTGTCAGCTCTGGGAGAAGATCCTTGTCTCTTTTCAACTTCTGTTCTTTGGTTCCTTAGTGATCTTCATGTGGTGTGTATCTTCCCCTCCATTTGTGCTTGTTTCTCTGTACCTAATCTGCTCTTTTTATATTTCAAATGTGATTGGTTTAAGACACAATCAACACTGATATGGTCTCATTAACGTAACAAAGAAAGTCCTATTCCCAAATGGGATTACGTCCGTAGGTGTAGGAATTTAGGATTTACAACACGTATTTTTGGGGAATACAGTTCAATCCATAACATTTCACCCTTTGTGTCCAAAAATTCATGGCTTTCCACATGCAAAACCCAGTCACCCTATCATATCACCCCAAAAGTCTTATATCAACTTTAAGTCCAAATTTGGATCCTCTGAATCAGCTAAATTAAGTATGAGTGAAAATCTGGATGTATTCCATCCTGACTCAACATTCCTTTCCTTCAGTGGGCCTGTGAAACCTAGAATACAAGTTATCTGCTTCCGAAGTACAGTAAAACCTGCAAAAGTCGGAACCTGTGCAAGGCAGAAACCTGTCAGAGAAGGAAAACTTGAATATTTAACACGAACAGCCTGTGATATGCAGATGACACAACCTTGCTTGCTGAAAGTGAAGAGGACTTGAAGCACTTACTGATGAAGATCAAAGATTACAGCCTTCAGTATGGATTACACCTTAACATAAAGAAAACAAAAATCCTCACCACTGGACCAATAACCAACATCATGATAAACAGAGAAAACATTGAAGTTGTCAAGGATTTCATTTTACTTGGATCCACAATCAATGCCCATGGAAGCAGCAGTCAAGAAATCAAATGATATATTGCATTGGGCAAATCTGCTGCAAAAGACCTCTTTAAAGTGTTAAAAAGTAAAGATGTCCCTTTGAGAACTAAAGTACACCTGACCCAAGCCATGATATTTTCAGTCACCTCATATGCACGTGAAAGCTGGATTATGAATAAGGAAGATTGAAGATGAATCGATGATGTCTTTGGATTATGATGTTGGTGAAGAATACTGAATATGCCATGGACTGCCAGAAGAACAAACAAGTCTGTCTTGGAAGAAGTACAGCCAGAGTGCTCCTTGGAAGCGAGGATGGTGAAACTTCATCTCACATACTTTGGACATGTTATCAGGATGGACCAGTCCCTGGAGAAGGACAACGTGCTTGGTAAGGTAGAGGGTCAGTGAAAAAGAGGAAGACCCTCGATGAGATGGATTGACACAGTGTCTGCAACAATGGGCTCAAACATAGCAACAATTGTGAGGATGGTGCAGTGTTTCGTTCTGCTGTGCACAGGGTCACTATGAGTCAGAACCAACTCGATGACACCTAACAACAATAGAAAGTGATAGAAAAGTGGTAAGACTGCACCCTGTCGAAGGAAGAAAACTTGCAAGACTCGGAAAAACAAGGCAGTACCACTGAATTCCAGCTCTCACAGGTTTCACTGTACAATGGTGGAACAAACACAGGAGAAACATTTCCATTACAAATAGGAGACCCTAGAGGGGAAAAGACGGTCATGAGTACCAAACAAGCCCACAATCCAGCAGAGCAAATTTCATTAGTTCTCAAGGCTTGAAAATAATCCTCTGTTCTCTAGGACCATCTGAGTAATGACCCCACACTTCAGATTCTGCGGTATAGGCCATGCTGTTCAGATTCTGGGTGGATGCCCCTCAGCCCTGGGTGTCAGCCCCACATTCCAAGCAAATTGGAATGGCGACTCTGTTTTGCTGGCTTTGGGGGGCCCTATTCTCCTAGTCCATCTGCGTGGCAACCCTACCCCCTTAGACCTGGTAGGTTCTATTCCCTGTAGCTTCAGCATGACAGCTCTGCCCTCTCAACTTTGGGCAGAACCCCCATTCTCTTGGCCTTTGTGCATGGCAGCCCCACCCCCTTAGCTTTGGGCAAGGGTCTCATACTCTTGGATCACCTGAATGACAGTCTTACCCTCTGGAACTGAGTTGGTGGAGATTTGACTCTTTGAAACCTAGGAGGCATTTTTTCCACCTTTTGAAAAAGAGGCAGTGGTTCCTCCTTTGAAATGGAGACATCCCTGCCAGCCACGGTCCCTCCAACAATTCTGCTGATCTTTGAATTGTTCCTGGGATGATGACTTCCTTTTCTTGGAGGACAACAGATGTTTGCAACCAATTTGTCCCATTGGCCCACTTCCTGTCTGTAGAATTCCAGGAGGCAGGCAGCTTTCCTTCTTTTGCACTGTTTCTCTCCCTTTCAGTCTAAGCTGACGGATTTTTGCTTCGGTGGTTGAATAGATCCATCAGTCACAGGCTTAACCACCTTAACAAAATATTGATTCACTATGTTCTTGGTGAGAGTTCTAGGACACACGTCCTTAATTTGTACAACAGAAGTTTCCAGATTTTTAAGTTCTGGTTTTATTTTACACAGTTCATTTTTAAGTCCATCTCTTTCCTTCTGCATTCTACTGTAAGTGACAAGGAGAAATCACACTGCCCCTTTAAGATCTTACTTACAAATCTCTTCAGCCAAATATGCAAGTTCATCACTTACAAGTTCTACCTTCCACAAAACATTTGAACATAATTCAGACAAGTTCTTTGCCACTGCATAAAAAGCATCACCTTCCTTCCAATGTCCTCCAATGTCCAATCACATGTTCATCATTTCCTTTTAAAGTCTCACCAGAAGCACATTTAACGTCCATATTCCCAGCAACATTTTGTTCATGACAATAGAAGTTCTCATTACAGCTCTTAAGTCTTTTTGAGCCCTCATCAGAATCACCTTTACTGTCCATAATTCTACCAACAGTCACTTCAAGGCAAATTAGGGCCTTACTATGAAGTACATCAAAATTCCTACAGCCTCTACCCATTACCCAATTCCAAAACCACTTCCACATTTTAGGAATTTGTTAGAACAGCACCCCATTCTCAATATCTGATTCTCAGTTTCTTAGTGCGTCTATAAGAGAAATACCACAAGCGGGTGGCTTTAACAAACAGAAATTTATTTTCTCACAGTTTAGGAGGCTAGAAGTCCAAATTCAGGGCACTGGCTCTAGGGGAAGGCTTTCTCTCTGTGTTGTCTCTGGGGGAAGGTCCTCATCTCTTTTCAGCTTGTTTCTCTGTTCCTTGGCGATCTTCATATGGTGTGGTATCTATATTCTCCCATCTGTGCTTGCTTCTCTGTATTTAGTCTGCTCTTTTTATATCTCAGAGGTGATTGGTTTAAGACATACCCTACACTGATACGGTCTCGTTAACATAAAAAAGAAAGTCCACTTCCCAAATGGGATTACATCCACAGGTATAGGGATTTAGGATTTACAACACATATTTTAGGGGGACACAATTCAATCCATAACAATGTTCATCAAAAGATGAGTGGACAAACAAAATTTAACATATACATACAATGGAATATCACTCAACTGTAAGGAGAAATGAAGTCCTGGTGCATGCCATAATGTGAATGAGCTTTGAAAATATTATGCTCAGTGAAATAAGTCAGTTGCAAAAGGACAAATACTGTATGATCACACTTAAATGAAATAAGCAAATATACAGAAACCAAATATTATTAGTGGTTAACAGGGGTGAGAGGGAGGGGAAAAGGGAGAATTTTTTCTTAGGGGCATTGAATTTATGTTAATAGTGGTGAAATAATTTGGAAAAGGATAGTGATAATAGTTGCACAACATGAAGAATGTATCAATGTCACTGAATTATACACGTAGAAATTGTTGAATTGATTATGTTTTGTTGTGTATATTCTCACCAAAATTTTTTGAAAAAGAATTAAGGGTAACCACCAAAAGAATAGAAATGCAAACTATAGCTTCCAAGCAAGCAGAGGGGAAAATAAAGAAATACATGAAGTTTTATCAATCCAAGAGAAAGAAGGAAAGAAAGCAGAAAAAAGTAAAAAATATGATAAAAAGAAAACAAAAATCAAGATGGTGGAAACAGTTTTCTAAATATGGCAATTATAATGTATTTAACCAAATAAAATTCTTCAATTAAAAGACAGATTATTAGAATGGATACGAGGTATACACAAGACTATTTGCTGCAGCACTGTTTACAATAGAAAAAGACTAGAAACAACTCATATGTTCATCCAATAGAGGTCTGGTACAACCACAAAACGAAGTACTGTACGACATTGAAAAGGAATGAAAAATATCTCTACAACCCCTTATGGGGTGATCTCTAGGATATATTGTTCAGTTAAAAAAAAAGTAAGTTGGAGAAAAGTGTGTACATTATGCTACCACCTACAGAAGAAAGGAAGACATATAGATGTTGTCTTAGTCATCTAGTGCTGCTGTAACAGAAATACCACAAGTGGATGGCTTTAACAAACAGGAATTTATTCTCTCACAGTTTGGGAGGCTAGAAGTCCAAATTCAGGGCGCCAGCTCTAAGGAAAGGCTTTCTCCCTTTGTGAGTTCTGGGAGTAGGTCCTTGTCATCAACCTTCCCCTGGACAAGAAACTTCTCAGTGCAGGGACCCCAGGTCCAAGGGACACCCTGCTCCTGGCACTTCTTTCTTGGTGGTACTCAGGTCACCATGTCTCTCTGCTGGTTTCTTTCTTTTATATCTCAAAAGAGATTAACATAAGATACAATCTAGCTCTTCCAGGCAACATGGCACTATAGACAGAAGCACTATGCCGTCCCTACACAGCAAAGACCCAGAAAACTAAGTCAAACAGAGACAAACATCAATCCTGAAACCCTAAGCATCAAAAGAAGAGATAAAGAACCCACCCAAGCACCAAATAGAATAAGAAACTGACAGAGAACAGACAGCGAGGAGAGATACATGCAGAGGTCCCCTATCAGCTAACACAGCACAAATTCGCCATCTTGGACTCCTGTCAGAGATCAGCAAACAGGGAGTACTGGAGAGCAGCTTCACAGAGCTCCCAGAAGGAGACAGAACAACAAGTAACCACTTTCCCAACCCCCACCCTTCTTCACACCCACTTGGCCTCCTCTGATTCCTGCGGCCACAGTCTCTTCACCAGGAGGCAATGGCTTCAGCCCTACGCCACTTGGATTCCACTTGCCCACACTGGCTGGCTTCCTGAGTGTCATTTATTTGTTTATTGTGTTGCTTTTTCTGCTTCTTTTGGTTTCTTCCATACCTCTCACCATCTCCCCCTCCTTTCTCTCAAATACCTGGCTCTATGTGCCATCTTTACTTCTTCCTCAAAGGCTGTGAAACACCACTCGACTGTGCAACTGCTCCGCAGCACACGCTGGGATTGCTGGGATCTTTGTTTGTTTGTTTTGATTTGTTTGTTTCTTTGTTTTCTTTTCCTTTTCTTGGCTTGGGAGCCCTTCTAGCCAGGCTGTACTGCACAGCTTGGGAGCTACTTCCTTAGTGTACGCAACCACGCAGTGGGATCCCAGGGGACATTTTTCTTTCTTTTTTTTTTTTTTTGGTTTTCCTTTCTTTCTTTTTCTTTTTGTCTTTCTTCATTTCTTGGTTTCTCGTCTCTCTATACCTACCTTCTCTTCCTGTCTCCTGAATACCTGGTGCTGTGTGCACCTATACCCCTTCCAACCAGGCTGCACTTTGTGGCCTGGAAGCCACTTTCCCAGTCTTCACAGCCACATTGGTGGGATCCCTGGGGGCTTTTCTTTTCTTTTTAATTTTAATTTTTATTTTACCCTTTTCATATAGAAAGGGAAGAGGCCCAAGATAAGTAAAGCATTACTGAAGAAGAAGAACAAATTGGGAGGCCTCATACTACATGATTTCAGAA
>NW_004444006.1:9866798-9890468 GCF_000243295.1 Trichechus manatus latirostris | reverse complement strand
ATCACATGAATAGATATATGCACA
The DNA here is from genome assembly GCF_000243295.1 of Trichechus manatus latirostris. Taxonomy (NCBI): domain Eukaryota; kingdom Metazoa; phylum Chordata; class Mammalia; order Sirenia; family Trichechidae; genus Trichechus; species Trichechus manatus. The sequence goes on along the minus strand of NW_004444006.1, from coordinate 9,890,444 downwards.
CCCATGTTCATTGCAGCACTGTTCATGAAAACAAAAAGAAGGAAACAACTAGATGCTCATCAACAGATGAATGGATAAACAAATTATGGTATATTAACACAATGGAATTTATACAATGATAAAGAACAACGATGAATCTGTGAAACATAATATGAAGGAATCTGGAAGGCATTATGCTGAGTGAATTTATAGTCAGTCGCAAAAGGACAAATATTATATAAGACCACTATTATAAGAACTCAAGGAAAGGTTTAAACAGAGAAGAAAGCATTCTTTGATGGTTACGAGGGTGGGGAGGGAAGGAGAGGAGTATTCACTAACTAAATAGTAGACAAGAATTATCTTAGGTGAAGGGAAAGCACACACTACAGGGGAAGTCAGCACAACTGTACTAATCCAAAAGCTAAGAAGTTTCCTGAATACAACCAAACACTTCGAGGGACAGAGTAGCAGGGGCGGGGGTCTGGGTACCACAGTTTCAGGGGACACCTAGGTCAATTGGCTTAACAAAGTTTATTAAGAAAATGTTCTTCATCCCACTTTGGTGAGTGGCGTCTGGGGTCTTAAAAGCTAGCGAGCAGCCAGCTAAGATGCATAAATTGGTCCCAACCCACCTGAAGCAAAGGAGAATGAAGAACACCCAAGACACAAGGAAAATATTAGCCCAAGAGACAGAAAGGGCCGTGTAAACCAGAGACTCCATCAGCCTGAGACCAGAAGTACTAGATGGTGCCCAGCTACCACCAACGACCGCCCTGACAGGGAACACAGCAGAGAGTCCCTGATGGAGCAGGATAAAAGTGGGGTGTAGAACTGAAATTCTAGTAAAAAGATCAGACTTAATGGTTTGACTGAGACCGGACAGACCCTGGAAGACATGGCCCCCAGACTCTCTGTTGGCCCAGAGCTGAAACCATTCCCGAGGCCAACTGTTTAGACAAAGATTAGACTGGACTATGGGACATAAAGTGATACTTGTGAGGAGTGTGCTTCTTAGCTCAAGATGATACATGAGACTAAATGGGCAGCTCCTGTCCGGAGGCGAGATGAAAAGGCAGAGAAGGTCAGGAACTGGTTGAATGGACACGGGAAATCCAGGGTGGAAAGGAGGAGTGTGCTGTCACAGTATAGGGGGAGCAACTAGGGTCATATAGCAATGTGTGTATGAATTTTTATATGAGAAACTGACTTGAATTGTAAGCTTTTACTTAAAGCACAATAAAAAAATTAAAAACATTGTAGTTGAAGTCCTAACTAAAATAATTAGGCAAGGAAAAAAAAAGGAATCCAAATCAGGAAGGAGGAAATAAAACTATCCCTTTTAGAAGGTGACATGATCCTATATATAGAAAACCTCCAGAATTCAACAAGAAAGATATTAGAACTAATAAATGAAGTTAGCAATGTGGCATGGTTAATGGCCAACACAGAAAAATTAGTCAGGTTTTTATACATCAGCAATGAGCAAGCAGAAAAGGAAATTAAGAAAAAATATCATTTACAATAGTATCTAAAAGAATAAAGTATCTAGGAATAAATTTAACCAGGAACGTAAAAGACATATACACTGAAAATTATAAAACATTACTAAAAGAAATTAACCAATCAAAAAAAAAAAAAAAAACTCGTTGCTGTCCAGTCGATCACAACTCATAGCTACCTTAAGACAGAGTAGAATGCTCCATGGGGTTTCCAAGGAGTGGCTGGTGGATTCGACCTTTTGATTACCTAATATACGGAAGAACATTCCGTGTTCATGGATTGGAAAGCTTAAAATAGTGAAGGCTTAATATAGTGACTATACCAAAAAGAACTGGTCACATTCAACCATTTCAATAGGTAGCATATGATCAAGAACCCATAGTATTGAAGGGATAAGCTGCACTGAAGCCATTGGCGACAAACAAGGCTCCAGGTATTGATGGAATACCAACTGAGATGTTTCAACAAATAGTTGCTATGCTAGAAGCACTTACTCATCTATGCCAAGAAATTTGGAAGACAGCTACCTGGTCAACCAACTGGAAACGATCCATATTTGTGCCCACTCCAAAAAAAGATGATCAAAAAGAATGCAGAAATTATCAAACGGTATCATTAATATCACATGCAAGTAAAATTTTTATGAAGATAATTCAAAAATTGTTGCAGCAGTACATCGACAGGGAACTGTCATAAATTCAAGCCAGATTCACAAGAGGACTTAGAATGAGGGATATCATTGTTGATGTCAGAGGGATCCTGGCTGAAATCAGAGAATACCAGAAAGATGTTTACCTATGTTTTATTGACTGTGCAAAGGCATTCGACTGTGTGGATCATAACAAATTATGGATGACATTACAAAGAATGGGAATTCCAGAACACTTAATTATACTCATGCAGAACCTATACATAGAAGAGGCAGTCTTTCGAACTAAACAAGGGGATACTGTGTGGTTTAAAGTCAGGAAGGGTGTGTGTCAGGGTTTTATCCTTTCACCATACTTATTCAATCTGTACACTGAACAAATAATCCAAGAAGCTGGACTATATGAAAAAGAATATGGTATCAGGATTGGAGGAAGTCTCATTAACAACCTGCAATATGCAGATGACACAACCTTGCTTGCTGAAAGTGAAGCACTTGAAGCACTTACTGATGAAGATCAAAGACCGCAGCCTTCATTATGGCTTACACCTCAATGTAAAGGAAACAAAACTTCTCACGACTGGACCAATAAGCAACATCATGATACACGGAGAAAATATTAAAGTTATCAAGGATTTCATTTTACTTGGATCCATGATCAACACCTATGGAAGCAGCAGTCGAGAAATCAAAGAATGTATTACATTAGGCAAATCTGCTGCTGCAAAAGACCTCTTTAAAGTGTTAAAAAGCCAAGATGTCACCCTGAGGACTATGATGCACCTGACTCAAGCCATGGTATTTTCAATTGCCTCATACGCATGTGAAAGCTGGACAATGAATAAGGAAGACCGAAGAAGAATTGACACCTTTGAATTATGGTGTTGGCAAAGAATATTGAGAATATCATGGACTCCCAGAAAAACAAACAAATCTGTCTTGGAAGAGGTACAGCAAGAATGCTCCTTAGAAGGGAGGATGGCGAGACTTCGTCTCATGTACTTTGGACATGAGATGGACTGACACTGTTGCTGCAGCAAGGGGGTCAAACATAGTCAACAATTGTGAAGATGGTGCAGGAACGGGCAGTGTTTCATTCTGTCCTACATAGGGTCGCAATGAGTCAGAAGTAACTCGACAGTACCTAACAACAACAATATAATGAAGACGTCAGTATTACCCAAAGAAATCTATAAATTAAATGCAATCCCCATCAAAATGCCAACAGCCTTCTTGACAGAAATAGAAATCGTATGGTAATACTATGTTTTTAACTTTTTGAGGAGCTGCCAAACTGTTTCTCACAGCAACTGTACCATTTTATAGTCTCACAAGCAATGGATGAAAGTTTCAATTTCTCCAAAACCTCGACAACACCTGCTATTTCTGTTTTTATCATAGCCATCTTAGTGAGGGTGAAGTGACATTCTAGTGGTTTTGATTTGCATTTCCCTAATGACCAAAGACATTGAGTATTTTTTCATATGCTTGTAGGCCGTTTGTATTTCTTCTTTGGTGAAATATCTATTCAAGTTCTTTGCTCATTTTTAAACCAGATTGCTTATCTTTTTGTTGTTAAGTTGTAGGAGTTCTTTATATATTCAGGATATTAGACCCTTATTGGATATATAGTACCCCTCCCAATTTTTTCCCAGTCTGTAGGTTGTCTTTTCACTTTGTTGGTAAAGTCCTTTGATGAACAATTTTTTTTAAATTTTTATGAAGTCCCAGTGATCTATCTTGTCTTTTGTTGCTTGTGCTTTTGGTGTCATGTCTAAGAATCCATTGTTAAAAACTAAGTCCTGAAGCATTACTCCTATGTTTTCTTCTAAATGTTTTATGGTTTTAGTTCTTACATTTAGGTCTTTGATCCATTTTGAATTATCATATATGGGTAAGGTATGGGTCCAGCTTTATTTTTTTGCCAGTGGAAAGCTAGTTCTCCCAGTACCATTTATTAAAGAGATTATTCTTGATTCTGGGAAGATGGAGTCATAAACAGATGATCGTTCTGACCTGCCTCTACAAATACACCAAGAAATACAATAAGAAAATGATGCTTGGCCTTGGGGGACTCTGAATCGGGCAGCAGAGGACAGCAGTGGGAATAGCATAAGGAAAGAGCCAATGACTCAATGAGAAGTAACATACCATAGGAAAATCACTTCTGCCAACGTCCCTGCCCATTGCCTCAGCCACGTGGGCAGCCAACTGCTGTAAACTGGGGAAGCAATCTCAGTAAAGGAGCCGGCTTCCCTGGCTACACACCACCTGCCTGCGCTAAGAGAGAAGACCCCAAGCTTCTGCTCTAAAGTCAACAAGGCAGACCTCCCTGAGGGTCCATTTGTAACATGCCAGCCCCTCCTCTACCCAATGTCTATCAACTACTAGGCTGCTGCAAATTGCTACAGAAGGGCCACTGCAGTGAAGTCTGTTCTCACAGCCAGCACTCTTCCTGCCTGCACATGCCATAGCTCAGGCCCCAAAATCAACAGGACAGATCTCTTTAGGGATAAGTTTGGGTCTGTCTGTCCCCCCTTCCAGTCGGCACTGAGAACCGCTGACTGAGGCTGCTGTGAGCTAGGAAGCAGGCATCTTGAGTGAAGCCTGCACCCACAGCCAACATATTACAGGTGGAGCTCTGATAGCAAAAAGGCAGACCTCCCTGGGGGTCTGCTCTGAACATGCCAGCCCTTCCCCCTGCTGGAAACTGCTGGCTGCCAGGCTGTTGTGAATTGCTACAGAAGCCCCACTGCAATGGTGTCTAATCTCACAGCCAGCACTCTGACTGCTTACACCCCCTTCCATAGCTCAGGCCCCTGAAATCAACAGGACAGATCTCCCTGGGGATCGGGTTGAGTCTGTCTGCCCCTCCTTCCAGTCAGGACTGACAGCTGGAGTCTGAGGTTGCTGTGAGATAGGAAGCAAGCACCTTGAGTGGAGCCTGCACCCACAGCCAACATACTACAGGTGGGGCTCTGACATCAACAAGGCAAAGCGCACTGGGGGTTCTTTCAGATAGTTCCAGTCCCTCTCCCATCTGGTAAGTGTCAGCTACTGGGCTGATATAAATTTCTGCAGAAGGTACCCTGCAGTTCTGCAGTTGAGCTGGGAGGCAGGCCACTTAAGTGGAGACTGCACCACCAACAACCACAGGGTTGCTGGGGCTCAGAAATCAACAAGATAGATCTCTCAAAGGTTGGTCTCGGGAGTTCCAGCCCTACCTCTTCCTGATATGGAGGAAAGTCTGCCTGTGCTCCCCGTGAACACAGTCTCAGATATAAGTGGTCCCCACAGAGCTAGGAAGGAAGTCTCAGACAAAACCTGAATGGAACCTCAGACAAAACCTGAGTGGAACAACCAGCCTCGCAGGGGGCTCACCGGGTGTGATCTTTCTAACTGGAAACGTGGTTGCAAAAACAGAGGAGTGAAGGGACTGATAACCAGAGAAACAAAGAGAAATGCACCCCTCGTGGAAAGATTGATTAGTGTGTGATATATCTCCTGAGTGGCTGTGCCATCTGTTGGACAAATTAATCACTGGGTGTTCACTGGGTGTTTGGGAGACATTGAAATTTAAAAATCACCATCAGGAAATTTTGAATACTAATTAAACCAGTGAGGAATAAAGAGTTATTTCAGAAAGGGATAGGAAGTGGTATGCAAGGTCCAAAGGCTCTGCTTGCCTAAGAGTTTCTTGCAGAAAGTAGTGTAGGCAAAAACACCAAATACTGGGAAGAACTGAGAAAATTAACATCCTCAAAAAACTTCCAATTCCCCTCAAAAAAAAATTACAAGAGGAAGATGGCAGCATAAACAAACCATAGTTCCGACCCTCCCCCACAAACACAACAAGAAATACAACAAGGAAATGGTGTGCAGCTTTGAGACGCTCTGAATTGGGGAGCAGAGGAAAGCAGCAGGTAAGTGCAGACAGGTAAGAATCAACAAATCAACAAGTCGCATACGGTCAGAAAGTCCTTTCTCCCACACTCCCTACCCCTCTCCCAGTCACATGGGCTGCCAGCTGCTGTGAAGTGGGGTAGTGGCCACATAAAAGGAACCTAATTCCCTAACCACCACACCTCCTGCCTGTACAAAGAGACAGGACCCCAAGCTTCTGACCTAAAATCAACGAGGCAGACCTCCCTGGGAGTCTGCTTGGAAAGTACCAGCACCTCTCCCACCCAGACACTGATGGTAGCAAGCCTACAGAGAATTTCTACAGAAGGCTCATGCAATGGAGTCTGTTCCCATAGTCAACACTCTACATGCCTTTCTGGGCACCCCATAGCTCAAGTATCTGAAACCAACAGGACAGCTCTCCCTAAGGATCGGTTTGGGTCTGTATGCTCCCCCTTACAATTGGTGCTGTAGACTGCTGACTGAGGCTGCTGTGTGCTAGGTAGCAGGCATCTTGAGTGGAGGCTACATCCACACCCAACATACTACAGGGTGGGCTCTGATAACAACAAGGCAGACCTTCTTGGGGGTCCGTTCACAGAGTGATAACCCCTTCCCCAACTGGGAACTGTTGGCTGCTGGACAGATACAAACTCCTACATAAGGTTCCATACAATGGAGTCAGGAGGTAGGTCACCTAAGTGCAGACTGGTCCCCCAATCACCTCTGTAAACAACAAGCGAGACCTCTCAGAGGTCCTTCTGGGGAGTGCCAGCCCCTCCTCCTCCAGAAATGGAGGAATGTCTGCCTGTGTTTCCCCTGAACAACAGCTCAGATATAAGGAGCCCTGGTGGTGCAGTAGTTAAGAGCTATGGCTGCTAACCAAAATGTCAGCAGTTTGAATCCACCAGCCACTCACTGGAAACACTATGGGGCAGTTCTACTCTGTCCTATAGGGTCACTATGTGTCGGGATCGACTCGACAGCAACAGGTTTGGTTTTTGGTTTGGTGTTAGGCTGGGTTCTCTAGATAAGCAAAACCGGTAAAGCATGTATGTATATGTATATATATATAGAGAGAGAGAGAGAGAGATTTATACTAAGGAAATGGCTCACGTGGTTGTACAGGCTGGAAAGTACCAAGTCCATGGGTCAGGTTGGAGACTTCTCCTGACTCACGCAGTTGCAGGGGCTGATGAAATCAGGATCAGCAGGTAAACAGGCAGGCTGCTATTTCACAGGCTGTGGAGGCTGACGTATCCCATGGTTGGGAGGTAAGCTGGCAATCTACTGGCTCACAGGCTATGGAGGTTAACAAATCCCAAGATCAGCAGGTAAGCTGCTGGCTCAAGTCCCAAGAACCGGAGGTCAGATGAACAGGAGCCAGATGGAGGATCCAGAGCAAAAAAAAAGCCTGTGAGCTTTTCCAGAAAGTCCACATATGTTGGATGCAGGCCACACCCCCAAGGAAACTCCATTCCAAATGATTGGCTGCTCATACCAGATCTCATCACAGAGGTGATCACATTATATCAGGTCTCATTATGAAGATGATTACATCATTACATAACTGACAAACTACATCAGAACTACCAAACCACTGAGAATCATGGCCCAGTCAAGTTAACACACAACCTTAACCATCACAGTCCACCCCTTGTCAACTTGGCACCTGTACACATCTCCTTAAACCACACATAATCTCTGAATAAAGACAATTATAAAGTTACACTTGCACTGAACATGATACAACTAACACATGTACAACCAAAAATGCACTAGCCTCCTTTACATCTTATATTTTATAAGTGAAGAAAACAAAAATATTTGATGCACACATACAAGGAAGAAATACTCATAACAATTACAGTCCCCATTTCTGCAACTGGTCACATGGTTGTAACTGATATTTAGAACTACCTGCTTCCAGCACTCATTCTGTATTCCCTTTATACTCAGCAAGCACCTCAGCAGGTCGTGGTTCTTTGCCTGGTGGGGTGACCAAAACCTTCATTCCTGAAGGGTCTGGGCCATTGATAATCATGTTGGAATTGAGTTTCTGCAGTTTTCCATTTATTTTAATCACAGGGCACGGTAGTACTAAGAGAAGCCCTAAGGGATCTCCTGCATTCCAAACATACTCTTCTTTACCTCCATTGCATAATATCAATACAATTTCCTCTTGGTAATCAAGCTCAATCACACCAGCCAATATGATGATTCCCTTCTTTGCCTGTTGATCCAGGGACATAAGGAACACCAAGTGGCCAGGTGACATTCTTAACTTCCAGTTCAATGAAATCAGTGATGTGTTTCCAGGTGAGAGCCTTCCTCCCTTTGGAACTAAGACCTCTAGACCCAGGGAGCACAGGCTTGGACAGGAAGCCAGAAGTTTGCAATTGGGTCACTAGGGATAATAGTGAATGGTACCACTCCCATTTCCACCCCTTGATTCCTGGACCCATGAATCCTGGCTATGGGAGAAAGAGCACCGTATATTGGACACTGGTTTAGAGCATATACAGCCTCCTGGAGAACATTGCCCCAACCCTGCAAGGTATTGCCCCCTACCTGGCACTGTAATCGTGTCTTTAGAAGGCTACTCCATCATTCTATCTAGCAAGCTGCTTCAGGATGATGGGGAACATGGTAAGATCAGTGAATTCCACAAGCATGGGCTGATTGCCGCACCTCATTGCTATGAAGTGAGTCCCTTGATCCGAGGTGATGTTGTGTGGAAATGATGATGGTGGATAAGGCATTCTATAAGTCCATGAATGGTAGTTTTGGCAGAATTGCGTTCATGAAAGGCAAATCCGTATCCAGCGTATGTGTCTATTCCAGTAAGAACAAAATGCTGTCCTTTCCATGAAGGAAGCCGTCCAATGTAATCAACCTGCCACCAGGTTGTTGGCTGATCACCTTGAGGAATGCTGCCATATTGTGGACTCAGTGTTCGTCTCTGCTGCTGGCAGATTGGACACTCAGCAGTGGCTGTAGCCAAGTTGGCCTTGGTGAATGGAAGTCCATGTTGCTGAGCCCATGCATAACCTTCATCCCTGCCACCATGGCCGCTTTGTTCAGGAGCCCATTGGGCAATGATGGGAGTGGCTGGGGAAAGAGGATGACTGGTTTCCACAGAATGTGTCATCCTATTCACTTGATTGCTTAAATCTTCCTCTGCTGAGGTCACCCTTTGGTGAGCATTCACATGAGAAACAAATATCTTCACATCTTTGGCCCATTCAGGAAGGTCTATCCACATATCTCTTCCCTATACCTCCTTGTCTCCAATTTTCCAATCATGTTCCTTCCAAGTCCCTGACTATCCAGCCAAACCATTGGCCACAGCCCATGTATCAGTATACAATTGTACATCCGGCCATTTCTCCTTCTAAGCAAAGTGAACAACCAGGTGCATTGCTCGAAGTTCTGCCCATTGGGAGAACTTCCTTCACCACTGTCCTTCAGGGAGGTACCAGAAAGGGACTGTAGTGCTGCCGCTGTCCACTTTTGAGTGGCGCCTGCATACTGCACAGAACCTCTGTAAACCAGGCGCAAGTTTTCTCTTCCTCAGTCAACTGATCAAAAGGAACTCCCCATAATACCATAGGTATAGACTAGGAGATGGAAAGTAATGTGACAGAAGTGGAGACCATGTGCATTTGGACAATCTCCTCATGCAACCTGCATGTGCTTTCAGGTCCTGCTCAGGCCTGATCATGTAATTACAGTGACTGTAATTGGACTAAATGCTCCAATCAAAAGGCAGGGAGTGGCAGAATGGATTAAAAAATATGTGCTGTCTACAAGAAACATACCATAAACCCAAGGACACAAATAGGTTGAAAGTGAAAGGATTGAAAAAATATTCCATGCAAATAATAACCAAAAGAGAGATGGTGTGGCAATCTTAATATAAGACAGACTAGACTTTAAGACAAAGTCTGTCAGAAGAGATAAAGATAGACATTATATAGTGATAAAAGGGTCAATTAATCAAGAAGATTTAACCATTGTAAATATATATACACCCTACATTGGGGCACCTAAACATAAAAAGCAAATACTGATAAAATTGAAGGGAGAAATAGAGAGTACTACAATAATAGTTGGAGATTTCAATACACCACTTTCAATATTGGACAGAACATCCAGAAAGAAGATGAACAAGGAAACAGAGGACCTGAATGACTCTATAAAACAACTAGTCTTAAGAGACATACGCAGAACACTCCACCCCAAAACAGCATAATACACATTCTACTTCAGTGCATATGGATCATTCTCCAGGATAGATGACATTTTAAGTCACAAAATAAGTCTTGATAAATTTAAAAAGATTGAAATCATACAAAGTATATTCTCTGATCACAATGGAGTGAAGCAAAAACTCAATCACAAAAAAAAAACCTGGAAAATACACAAATAAACAGAAATTAAATAACATATTGTTAAATTACCAATGGGTCAAGGAAGAAATCAAGAGAAATCACAAATTTCTTAGAGTCAAATGAACATGAAACCACAACATACCAAAACCTGTGGAACGCAGCAAAGCAGTACTCAGAGGGAAAATTATAGCAATAAACGACTACATAAAAAAGAAGAAACATCTCAAACTAATAGCTTAACTTGACAATTCCAGGTACTAGAAAGAGAAAAGCAAACTAAGCCTAAACCTAGTAGAAGAAAGGAAATAAGAAAGATCAGAGCAGAAATAAATACAACCACAAACAGAAAAAACAATAGAGAAAATAAAATCAGAAGCAGAGAGAGGATTAGGAGTGGGTTGAATGGACATGGGGAATCAGGGGTGGAAAGGAGGAGTGTGCAGTCACAGTATGGGGAGAGCAATTAGAGTCACATAGCAATGTATGTATAAATTTTTGTATGGGAAAAAATTTAAAAAATTTTTAAATCAGAAGCTGGTTCTTTGAAAAGATCAATAAAATTGACAAACCTTTAGCTAAACTGACAAAGAAAAAAAGAGAAAAGATGCAAATAAGCAAAATAAGAAATGAAAGAGGAGACATTACAACTGACCTAATAAAAATAAAAAGAATTATGAGAGTATTAGGAACAACTGTATGGTAACATACTGGATAACCTAGATGAAATGGACAAATTCTCAGAAGCACACAACTTACCCAAACTGACTGAAGAGGAAATAGAAAGTCTCAACAGACCCATAACAAGTGAAGACATCGAATCAGTGATCAAAAAACTCCCAACAAAAAAAAAGTCCTCAACAGATGGCTTCACTAGGGAATTCTACAAAACATTGAGAGAAGAATTGACACCAATACTGTTTAAACTCTCCCAGAAAATAGAGGAGGAAAGAGTACTCCCCAATGCATTCTATGAAGCAAACATAACCCTGCTACCAAAACCAAAGACACCACAGGAAAAGAAAACTACAGGCCAATATCTCCTATGAATATAGATGCAAAAATTCTCAACAAAATACTAGTGAATAGAATCCAACAGCATGTTAAAATAGTCATACATCATGACCAAGTGGGATTTATTCCAGCAATGCAGGGATGGTCCAACTTTAGAAAATCAATCAACATAATATACTACATCAATGGAGCAAAGGAAAAGAACCACCTTATCATCTCTACGGATGCAGAAAAATCATTAGATAAAATCCAACACCCTTTCTTGATGAAAACCCTAAGGAAGGTTGGAATAGAAGGGAAACTCCTCAAGACGATTCAGGGCGTATATGAAAAGCCAACATCCAACATTATACTTAATGGAGAAAGACAGAGAGTTTTACCCTTAAAACCGGGAACAAGACAAGGGTTCCTGCTCTCACTATTTCCATTCAATATTGTATTAGAAGTTCTAGCCAGAGCAATGAGACAAGAAAAAGAAATAAAATTATCTAGATTGGAAAAGAAGAAGTAAAATTATCTCTAGTCATGGATTATATGATCCTATATATAGAAAATCCCAAAGAGTCCACAAGAAAATTTTTAGTGCTAATAGAGAAATTTAGCAAACTTTCAGGGCACAAGGTCAACAAACAAAAATCAGTTGGGTTTCTATACACTAGCAATTAGAAATCTGAAGGGAAGTTAGGGAAACAATTTCATTTACAATAGCATCTAAGAGAATAAAATACCTAGGAATAAATCCAACTAGGGACACAAAGGACCTATACAATGAAAACTATAAAACACTGCTGAAAGAGATTAAAGAAGACTTAAATAAATGGAAAGATGTTCCGTGTTCATGGACTGGAAGACTTAGCATTGTAAGATGTCAATATTACCCAAAGTGATCTATAGATTCAATGCAATCCCTGTCAAAATTCCAACAGCTTTTACAGAAATGGAAAAACCAATCCTCAACTTTGTATGGAATGGCAAGAGGCCCCAAATAGCTAAAACAATGTTGAAAGAGAAAAATGAAGTAGGAGGACTCACACTTTCTGATTTTAAAATATACTATACAGCTACAGTAATCAAAACAGCCTGGGGCTGGTATAACAATAGACACATAGGCCTATGAAATAGAATTGAGAGTCCAGAAACAAACCCACACATCTATGGTCAACTGATTTTTGACAAGGGTGCTAAGTACATTTGATGGGAAAAGAAGAGTCTCTTCAATAAATGATGCTGGGAAAATTGGATTTCCACATGCAGAAAAATGAAACAGGAACCATGCCTCACACCATACACAAAAACAAATTCAAAATGGATTAAGGACTTAATGTGCAAACTAAAACCATAAAATTCTTAGAAGAACAAGCAGGGGCAATGCTGTCAGGCCCAGCTTTCAACAATTGTTTATCTAATTCAATAACAAAAGCAGAAACAACAAAAGACAAAATAAGTAAACGGGACCTCATAAAAATTAAAACCTTTTGTTCATCAAAAGATTTACCAAAAAACAGAAAAGACAAGCTACCAACTGAGAGAATATCTTAGGAAACTTTATATCCAACAAGAACCTAATAACAAAAATGTACATAAAACTTTGACAACTTAACAACAGAAAGACAAATAACCCAATCATAAAATGAGCAAAGGACTTGCAGTGTAATGAATTACTCATTATGGTCTTTCTCACCATGGTCTGGTAGCTCCAACCCAGGTGATTGGGCAGGACTGTGCAAATAAGATGATTGCGACCCTCCAGGGGATTGGTCAGTTTTGCCTTAAAAGAGAGCCAGCTCCAGAGCAGAGAGAAGAGCCCACCACCACCAAGGAAGGTGAGACCGGGAGGAAAGAGCGGCAGGAGAGATCCACAGGAGACAGCACAGTCAGCTTCCCAGCCCGCGGAGCGAGAAAGCTGAGTGCCTGCGGGCAGAGACTGAAGGCCAGGGAGAAGCCTACGCCTGACCCACGAATCTGGGACTTGCCAGCCTCCACAACTGCATGAGCCATTGTGTATATGGTTTGTGAGTTCTGTGAGACATTGCAGCGAATTAGGAAACCCAAAGACGGGAAGGAGAATGCTGAGGAGAGAGGGAGTAGTTAATGTTAGAGATGATGGAGTGGTACAGCAGCTTGGAAAATTTGGACATTTGGGACATCTTTAACCTCCGCCTCATAGGAACCAGCTTTGTGCTGATCCTTATAAAAGAAATTTTTCTTTTAGGACTTGAACAGACATTTCACCAAAATGGACATTCAAATGGCTACCAAATACATGAAAAGATGTTCAGCGTCATTAGCCATCAAAGAGATGCAAATCAAAAGCACAATGAGATACCATTTCACTCCCACTAGAATGGCTAAGATAAAAAGAACAAAAACAATCAAAACAACAGAAAATAACAAATGATGGCGAGGATATGGGGAAACTGGAAACCTTATCGATTGCTGGTGGGAATTCAAAATGGTACAGCCATTAAACAGTGTGCTGGTTCCTCAGAAAACTAAAATTAGAACTACCATATGACCCAGCAACTCCACTCCTAGATATATACACAAAAGACCTGAAAGCAGAGACTCAGAAAGAGACTTGTACACCAATGTTCGTCGCATCACTGTTCGCAATTGCCAAAAGGTGGAAACAACCAAAATGCCCATCAACAGATGAATGGATAAACAAAATGTGGTACATACATACAATGGAATACTACTCAGTCAGTAGGAGAAATAAAGTCCTGATACCTGCTACAGTATGGGTGGAGCTTGAAGACATCATGCTCAGCAAAATAAGCCAATCACAAAAGGACAAATATTATATGACCTCATATATATAAAAAGACCAAAAAAAGGCAAATGTATAGACACCAAAGTGTATAAGTAGTTACCAGGGGCAGGAGGGAGGGGGGAAAGGAGGGTTAACAGTGATGGAAAAATCATATTGACTAAGGTTAGGGTTATAAAGCTGAATATTGTAATTGCTGTCAATAAGTTGTACACCTGTAAATAGTTGAATTAGCAAAAGTTGTGTGATAGATATATTTTCAACAATGACAAAAAAAGAAAAAAGAGTAGCTTCTGAGGCTGCTTATGTACAACCAAACACCTTGTGGGATTTGGTTCCTTGGTTTGGAGGTTCTGGGTCATGATTTCATGGTTAATTGGCCTAATAACGTGTTTAGTGCTTCTGTTCTACCTGCTAGTTTGTTGCATGGTGCCTGGGGTCTTAAGTTTCCAAGAAGCCATCTAAGGCACAACAATTGGTCTCTATTCACCTAGAGCAACAGAGGAAGACAGAGAGCCAGGAACAGGAAGAGGATATGGAATGTGTGGCTAATTGTCTCTATGAACAACTGTCTCCTTTGCCATGAGACCAGAACTGGATGGTGCCCAGCAATCATTACCGAACATTTTGATCAAAGATTCCATAGAAGAATCCTGATCAAAGGGGGAGAAATGCAGAGCAGAATTTAAAATTCTCCTGGACTCTAGACCTTCTGGAGACATGGAGGGTGGATGAACCCCTGAAACTATTGCCCTGAGATAATCTTTAAATCTTAAACCAAAAATATCTCCTGAAGTCTTCTTAAAACCAAACAATAATTTAGCTTAACTAGTAAAAAAAGGTCTGCCTTGAGAATTATGCTCTTTTAAGAACTATCTATATGGGATCAAACTGACAACAGCAACTCAAATGGTTAAATAGGAAGCTTAAGGGGCAGGAATTTATGTTGGTGATGGAGGAACAATTTGGAAAAGGAGGGTGAGAATGGTTGTACAAATTGAAGAATGCAATCAATGTCACTGAATTGTACATGTAGAAACTGTTGAATTGGTGTATGTTTTCCTGTGTATATTTTCAACAACAAAAAATACAAAAAAAAATTATTCTTTCTCCAGTCCATGGACATGGCACCTTTGTCAAAAATCAACTGGCCATAACCTCATCTACTCTGAGACCAAAAGAACCAGATGGTACCTGGCTACCACTATCGACCACTGTTATCATGGCCACAATAGATGGACCCTGATAGAATGGAAGAAAAAAATATGGAACAGAACTTCAAATTCCTAAAAAACAAAACAAAACAGACCTACTGGCTGGTTGAGAGTGGCAGACTCCCCAGTACTATTGCCCTGAGATAGTCTTCAAACCTTGAGCTAAAATTAACCCCTGAGGTCAACCTTGTAGTTAAATAACAAATTGGATCAAAAATAATGAATATCCCCCATAAGTCCTGCGCTCCTTTAAAAATCACTTATATGAGACCAAATGGTCAACAATTACTTTAAAACAAAGATGAGAATGTGAGAGGGCAGCCAAACTGGATTAATGGAAATGGCACAACCAGAATGGAAATAATGAGAATGTTTACATGTTGTGAAGAATGTAACCCATGTCATTGAACAACTTTTGTAGAAATTGTGGAATGGGAACTTAAACTGCCGTATAAACCTTCACCAAAAAAACAATAAAATTATTTTTAAAAGTATCAATTGGCCATATACATGTGGGTTTATTTCTGGACTTTCAATTTTATTCCATTGGTTAATATGTCTATCATTATATCTGTACCAGACTCTTTTGATTATTCTAGCTTTATAGTATATTTTGAAATCGAGTATTGTGAGCCCTCCTACTTAATTCTTCTTTTTCAAGATTGTTTTGATAATTCATTGCTCCTTGCAGTCCCATATAAATTTGAGGTTTTGCTTTTTCCATTTCGGCAAAGAAGGCTATTAGAATTTTTATGGGGATTGCATTAAATCTAGAGATTGGTTTTGGTAACGTTGACATTTTAACAATATTAAGTCCTCCAATTCATGAACAGAGACTATCCTTCCACTAATCTAGGTCTTCTATAATTTCTTTCAATAATGATTTGAGTTTTCAGTGAACAAGTCTTTCACATGTTTAGTTAAATTTCTTCCTAGGTGTTTTATTCTTTTAGATGGTATTATAAATAAGATTGTTTTCTTCATTTACTTTTCAGAATGCTTGTTGCTGATACATAGAAACCTGACTGATTTTTGTGTGTTGACCTTGTATATTGTCACTTTGATGAATTGGTTCATTAGCTCTAGTAGCTTTCTTGTGGATCCTTTTAGTTTTTCTGTATATAGGATCATGTCATCAGTGAAAAACAAATAGTTTTACTTCTTTTTCAATTTGGATAGCTTTTGTTTCTTTTTCTTGCCTAATTACTATCTCTAGGACTTCCAGTACAATATTGAATAGCAGTGGTGAGAGCAGACCTGCTTGCCCCGTTTGTGATCTTAATGGGAAAGCTCGCAGTCTTTCTACATTGAATATGATGTTAGCTGTGGGTTTTTCATAAATGCCCTTGTCCACTGCTCCCTCCCCTGCTTTGTGAAGGCTACAAGTCTGGCCAGAACACAGTTTTGGTCTTTCAGGCTGCCTCTAGACTGGTCAGAATATACTTCCTGAAGAGTACACTAGCAAGATCTGTCCAATTTTTTTTCTGAGCCAGTGATCGGTGCCCTTCCCCATGCTCAGGGAGCTGTGGGTTGATCAGGGCTGCAGCTGCTGCTGTCTGTCTGCAGAGCCTAGAGGGGGAGGGGCAGAGTCACCCTGAACAGTCTGTCTGAGAGATCTGTGCTATTAGTTTTGGAGCCAGAGATTGAGGCCCTTCCTTGTGCACAGGAGATGCGTGCTTTGGCTGGTGGTAAGGGACTGCTGCCGTGCAGTTGGAGCCCTCAGACCATTGTGCCAAGAAAGCAAGGGGCAGGAACAGTGGAAAAAGCACTTTTCCTACCATATAATTCATCCTTGTCTTTATTCAGTTTGCAGTTCCTTGCTGCCATTCTTTGTACACTATTTCGGAGTTCTTACAGGGCCAAATACAAGGCTCTAGTTGCTTTTATTGGTGTTCTTTTGGAAAGGTTTGGGATCTTAGATCCCAGAATTCCTCCGTATTGATGGTCTTGGGGCAGGAAGGCTGCATTAGCTTTCGAGGGCTGCCGTAACAAATTACCACAAAGTGGGTGGGTTGAAACCACAGAAACTTGTTTTCTCACATTTCTGGATGTCAGAAATCTGAAATTAAGGTGTCATCGCATTGGTTCCTTCTTGAGGCTCTGAGGGAGAATTTGTTCAGTTTCCTCTCTCCTAGCATCTGGGGTCTGTCACCAATCATAAGTATTCCTTGGCTTGTAAAACCATCACTCCAATGTCTACTTCCTTCTTCACGTAGTCTTCTCCTCCATGTGTGTCTTCTACTCTTCTTTCTCCATCATTAAATTTAGGGCCCATCAAGATAAACCAGGATGATATCATCTCCAGATACTTAAGTTAAATAAATCCTTTTTCTAAATAAGGTCACATTCACAGGTTCCAGGTGAACATATCTTTTAGTGGCTGGAGGCTATAATCGATCCAATAAAAGGACTTCTAACATAAGACATAAAGGAAAACACTCATAAATGGTATCTTATTTTAATTTTCATTCCCATGAACACTAATGTTATTGAGAATCTTTATGTTTGTCATTTTATTTTTTTCTTTCGGTTGATACCTATTCATATTCTTAGTCATTTCTCTATTGTTTTTCTTTTTCTTACTGATTTATGGAAATTTATACATATATGTATGTTGCTGTTGCTAGGTGCTGTCGGGTTGGTTGCAACTCATAGCGACCCCATGTACAACAGAACAAAACACTGCCCTATCCTGTGCCGTCCTCACAATCTTTGCTGTGTTTGAGCCCACAGTTGCAGCCACTGCGTCAATCCATCTCGTATCCAAAGTACTCCCTTCTAAGGAGCATTCTGGATGTACTTCTTCCAAGATAGATTTGTTTGTTCTTCTGGCAGACCATGGTATAGTCAATATTCTTCACCAACTCCATAATTCAAAGGCATCAATTCTTCTTTAGTCTCCCTTATTCATTGTCCAGCTTTCACAGTGTATGAGCCGATTGAAAATACCATGGCTTGGCTAAAAGTGCATCTTGGCTTTTTAACACTTTAAAGAGGTCTTTGGCAGCAGATTTGCCCAATGCACTATGTCGTTGGATTTCTTGGCTGTGCTTTCATGGGCGTTGATTGTGGACCCAAGTAAAATGAAATCCTTGACAATTTCAATGTTTTCTCTGTTTATCATGATGTTGTGAGGATGTCCAGTTGTGAGGATTTTTGTTTTCTTTATGTTAAGGTGTAATTCATACTAAAGGCTGTAGTCTTTGATCTTCAATAGTAAGTACTTCAAGTCCTTGTTCACTTTCAGCAAGCAAGGTTGAGTCATCTTCATATCACAGGTTGTTAATGAGTCTTCGTCCAGTCCTGATGTCCCATGCTTCTTCATATAGTCCAGCTTCTCAGATTATTTTCTCAGCATACGGATTGAATAAGTAAGGTGAAAGGATACAACCCTGATGCACACCTATCCTGATTTTAAACCACATAGTATCCTCTTGTTCTGTTTGAACAAATGCCTCTTGGTCTATGTACAGGTTCCTCATGAACACAATTAAGTGTTCTGGAATTCCCATTCTTTGCAATGTTACCCATAATTTGTTATGATCCACACAGTCGAATGCCTTTGCATAATCAATAAAACACAGGGAAACATCTTTCTGGTATTCTCTGCTTTCAACCAAGATCCATCTGACATCAGCAATGATATCACTCATTCCACATCCTCTTCTGAATCCGGCTTGAATTTCTGGGAGTTCCCTGTTGATATACTGCTGCAACAGTTTTTGAATTATCTTCAGCAAAATTTTACTTGTGTGTGATGTTATTCAATAATTTCCACCTTCTGTTGGATCACTTTTCTTTGAAAAGAGCACAAATATGGATCTCTTCCAGTAGGTTGGCCACATAGCTGTCTTCCAAATTTCTTGGCATAGATGAGTGAATTGCATTCATTTGTTGAAACATCTCAATTGGTATTCCGTCAATTCCAGAAGCCTTGTTTTTTGCCAATAACTTCAGTGAAGCCTGGACTTCTTCCTTCAATACCACCGGTTGTTGACCTTGTGTTACCTCCTGAAATGGTTGAATGTCAACCAATTCTTGTTGGTACAGTGACTCCGCTTGTTCCTTTCATCTTCTTTTGATGCTTCCTGGGTTGTTCAGTATTTTGCCCTTAGAATCCTTCAATATTGCAACTTGAGTCTTGAATTTTTTCTTTAGTTTTTCAGCATGAGAAATGATAGGCATGTTCTTCCCTTTTGGTTTTCTAACTCCCAGGTCTTTGCACATCTCATAACACTTTACTTTGTCTTCTCATGCTGCCTTTTGAAATCTTTTCTTCAGCTATTTTACGTCACAATTTCTTCCATACCCTTTAGCTACACAACATTCAAGAGCAAATTTCAGAGTCTCTTCCAAGATCTATTTTGGTCTTTTCTTTCTTTCTTGTCTTATTAATGACTTTTTGCTTTCTTCATATACCATATATATGTGTGTATTATTAAATTTTAACTTTTTTATTTTCCTTTAGAGATATTGTACCTGTTTTCCCATCAGTGGTTTGTTTATTAATATTATTTATAGTGTCTTTTTCACACAGCTTTTATTTTTAATGAAGTTGACTTCATTTAAAATAAAATTTGTATGAAAAAGAGACATTATAAATTACATAAGTAATATATGAATACATTCTCCATTTAAAAATTTATAAATATTACATACAAGGTAAAAGTTTTTAAAGAATTTGACTTCATTAAAAATAAAAACTGGAGGTGGGGCCAAAATAGTGAAGTAGTCAGATGCTTCCTGTGGTCCCTCTTACAACAAAGACCTGAAAAAACAAATGAATCAATTGTATATGAAAATCTGCAAGCCCTGAACATCAAAGGCAAAGGTGAGGAATCAGACTGAGTGGCAGGCAGAGGTAGAGACGGTTGGGAAGCAGTGAGGAGTTGCCAGACCTGACCCAGTGGGAGCCTGAGCCCTTCAGGCTGGATCAGCTCGTGGTGCGCAGTGAGGCGAGCAGTGGCACTCGGAAGGTGTTTTCCACATCGGGAGAGGCCCAGCGGCAGAGAATCTACTTGGCCATCCAGAACCAGTGAAAAGCAGTACTCAAGTGGCTAAAGATAAGTACTTTCATCTGGCCTACCGCAGGGATTAAAAAAAAAAACCACTGGGGAAAAACCTCTCTCCAATTTACCTCCCCCATCCATGTTCTGCACTGGGTCCTGAGCCAGCTGCAGTGATTGCTGAGTCCCCTGGGCCTGAAGTAGGACCCATCACGTGTCCTGAGCCATTCTCCCGGCTTGGAGAGGGAACAAATTAACAAATGGGAAAAAAATAAGCTGCTGGCTCCCCTAGCTCCTTTGCCTAGACACAGGCATAAGGGGTCCACGGACTTTGAATGCCTTTCACTCCTGCATAGATTTGTGTGGGCCCATTTAAACAGCATAGGCCTTCATTACCACAGTACAACAGGGTGTATACCTGAAGTCTAACTTAAACTGTTTCAGCTGTGAAGTGGCAGGTTTGTGACATTTGACACTGCTCTGCCCATTAAGCAGGTTCCTCACCTGCCCACATCAGGGGCCTGAGGACTGGTGGTTCCGCCCACGCCACCTAGCCACCCGCAAAAGGGGTCCAAGAATAAGTCGTGCCCCCAGTCCTTATAGCCAACAGCACTGGGTACTCATAATCTGGCTACAAAACCCACCAACCTACTCACTCTAGGGAACAGAGACATGCTTTCCTTCCAGACACTCAAGCGCAACCATCAGCCCACTGCCTTGCTCAGCACATGACACCCTACTGCAGCCAGATGCCTGTGCCTACACCAACCACCCATGCCTGTCTAGGACTGTAGATGACAGCCTACACCACACACTTGGTGACCGACTACCTGGACACATGAGCTGAATCCATACAAGAAAAGTGAACGGACTCCTGGGCTCACATACTTAGTAACAGATCTAACTACCTGGTGACAGGACATTACAGCATCAAAGGCAGCAATAATCAAACTAGCTCACACTAGCAGCCTATTTGGGTGTATCAAAACAAAACAAGAAGCCAGGACACAGAAAGCAAATATAAAATAAATAAATTATAATAACTTATTGATGTCTCGGAGACAACAGTCAATATCAAATCATATAAAGAGACAGAACATGATGGCTTCAGCAAGCTCCAAAATTAAAGACTCAATAAATTTTCCGGAGGAAGGGAATTTCTTGGAAATCCTGGAGGCAGAATACAAAAGATTAATATACAGACCTCTTCAAGATATTTGGAAGGAAATCCAACAAAACTCAGAAAAGCCAAAGAACACACAAACAAAGCAGTAGAGGAACTTAAGAAGGTTATTCAAGAGCATAATGACAAATTTAATAGGCTTCAAGAATTCATAGAGAGACAGCAATCAGAAATCCAGAAGATTAACAATAAAATTTCAGAATTAGACAACCGAATAGAAAGTCATAGGAGCAGAATTGAGGCAGTAGAAGTCAGAATTAGTGAGACTGAAGATAAAGCACTTGACACCCACTTATCTGAGGAAAAATCAGATAAAAGAATTTTAAAAGAAGAAGAAACTCTAAGAATTATGTAGGACTTTATCAAGAGAAATAACCTACGAGTGACTGGAGTACAAGAACAGGCATGATAACAGAAAATAGAGACAGAATTGCTGAAGATTTGTGACAGAAAACTTCCTTGATATCTTGAAAGATGCAAAGATATCTATCCAAGATGCTCATCGAACCCCACATAAGGTAGATCTCAAAAGAAAGTCACCAAGACATATTATAATCAAACTTGGCAAAATCAAAGATAAAGAGAGAATTTTAAGAGCAGCTAGGGATAAATGAAAAGTCATCTGTAAAGGAGAGTCAATAAGACTAAGCTCAGACAACTCAGCAGAAACCATGCAGGCAAGAAGGCAATGTGATGACATATATAAAGCCTTGAAGGAAAAAAAATTATCGGCCAAGAATTGTAAATCCAGCAAAACGATGTCTCAAATATGATGGCAAAATTAGGGCATTTCCAGATAAACAGAAGTTTAGGGAATTTGCAAAAACCAAACCAAAATTACAAGAAATACTAAAGGGAGTCCTCCAGTTAGAAAATCAATAACATTGGATAACAACCCAGGACTAGAACACAGGACAGAGCAACCAGATTATCAACTCAGATAGGGAAGTCACAAAAATAAATCAAAGCTAAAATGCTGAAAATAGGGAAACAGAGATGTCAATATGTAAAAGATGACAAGATTAAAACAAAAAAGAGGGACTAAAAATGCAGACATAGATTTTTCATATAGAGAGGAAGTCAAGTAATATAAAGAAATAAAAGACTGGTTTAAACTTACAAAAACAAGGGAGATATTAAAGTAACCACAAAGGAAATGAACAATCCTACAAGTCAAAATTAAAAACTAGAAAAATATAAAGACTCAACAAATACAAAATCAACTACAATTAAAAAGTTGAAATGAAAATACATAAAAACGACGGAGTACAGAAAATTAAATGGAACAAAGAAATTGTCAGCAACACACAAAAAAAGACATCAAAATGACAGTATTAAACTCGTACCTATCAATAATTACGCTGAATGTAAATGCGCCAATAAAGAGACAAGGAGTGGCAGAATGGATAAAAAAAAACCGGACCCGTCTATATGCTGCCTACAAGAGACACACCTTAGACTTAAAGACACAAACAAACTAAAAATCAAAGGATGGAAAAAAAAATATCAAGCAAACAACATTCAAAAAAGAGCAGGAGTGGCAATATTAATCTCTGACAAAATAGACTTTAAAGTAAAATCCACCACAAAGGATAAGCGAGGACTCTATATAATGATTAAAGGATCAGTACAACAGGAGGACATAACTATAATAAATATTTACACACCCAATGACAGGGCTCCAAAATACACAAAATAAACTCTAACAGCATTGGAAAGAGAGATAGACAGCTCCACAATAATAGTAGGAGACT
Source organism: Trichechus manatus latirostris (assembly GCF_000243295.1). NCBI lineage: Eukaryota > Metazoa > Chordata > Mammalia > Sirenia > Trichechidae > Trichechus > Trichechus manatus. Next base: position 9,867,078 of record NW_004444006.1, on the reverse strand, counting down.
TCCACACTCCACTTTCGGTGAAGGACAGAGCATCCAGAAAGAAGCTCAACAAAGACACGGAAGATCTAAATGCTACAATCAGCCAACTTGATCTCATAGACATATACTGAGCACTCCACCCAACAGCAGCCAAATATACTTTCTTTTCCAACTTACATGGAACATTCTCCAGAATAGACCACATATTAGGCCATAAAGCAAGCCTTAACAAAATCCAAAGCATCCAAATATTACAAAGCATCTTTTCTGACCATAAAGCCATACAAGTAGAAATCAATAA
>NW_004444006.1:9766218-9865140 GCF_000243295.1 Trichechus manatus latirostris | reverse complement strand
GTAAGTGGAAAAACATACCTTGCTCATGGATAGGAAGACTCAACATTGTGAAAATGTCAATTCTACCCAAAGCGATCTACACATACAATGCAATCCAGATACAAATTCCAACGGCATTTTTCAATGAGATGGAGAAACAAGTCACCAACTTCATATGGAAAGGGAAGAGGCCCCAGATAAGTAAAGCATTACTGAAGAAGAAGAACAAAGTGGGAGGACTCACACTACATGATTTTAGAACCTATTATACCACCACGGTAGTCCAAACAGCCTCGTACTGGTACAACAACAGATACATAGACCAATGGAACAGAATCAGAATCCAGACGTAAATTCATCCACCTATGAGCAGCTGATATTTGACAAAGGCCCAAAGTCTGTTAATTGGGGAAAAGGAAGTCTCTTTAACACAAGGTGCTGGCATAACTGTATATCCATCTACAAAAACTGAAACAAGAAGCATACCTCACACCATGCACAAAAACTTTTAATGGATCAAAGACCTAAATATAAAATCTAAAATTATGAAGATCATGGAAGAAAAAACAGGGACAATGCTAGAAGCCCTAATACTTGGCATAAACAGAATATGAACCATAAGCAATAATGCACAAACACTAGAAGAGAATCTAGATAACTGGGAGCTCCTAAAAATCAAACACTTATGCTCATCAAAAGATTTCATCAAGAGAGTAAAAAGACCACGTACAGACTGGGAAAAAAATTTTGGCTACGACAAATCCGATCAGCATCTAATCTCTAAAATCTACAAGATACTGCAAAACCTTAACAACAAAAACACAAATAATCCAATTAAAAAATGATCAAAGGATATGAACAGGCACTTCGCCAAAGAAGATATTCAGGCGGCTAACAGACACATGAGGAAATGCTCACAATCATTAGTCATTAGAGAAATGCAGATCCAAACTACTATGAGATATCATCTCACCCCAATAAGGCTAGCATTAATCTAAAAAACACAAAATAATAAATGCTGGAGAGGTTGTGGTGAGACTGGAACACTTATACACTGTTGGTGGGAATGTAAAATGGTACAACCACTTTAGAAATCGATTTGGCACTGCCTTAAAAAGCTAGAAATAGAAGTACCATATGATCCAGCAATCCCACTTCTTGGACTATATCCTAGAGAATTAAGAGCAGTCACACGAATAGATATATGCACACCCCTTTTCATTGCAGCATTGTTTACAATAGCAAAAAGATGGAAACAACCTAGGTGCCTATCGACAGACGAATGGATAAACAAATTATGGTATAGTCACACAATGGAATACTATGCAGTGATAAAGAGCAAGGATGAATCCGTGAAACATCTTATAACAGAGGAATCTGGAAGGCATTATGCTGAGTGAACTTAGTCGCAAAAGGACAAATATTGTATCAGACCACTATTATAAGAACACAAGAAAAGTTTTAAACACAGAAGACAACATTCTTTGATGGTTTCGAGGGTGAGGAGGGAGGAAAGGGGTATTCACTAACTAGAAAGTAGACAAGAATTATCTTAGGTGAAGGGAAGGAAAGCACACACTACAGGGAAAGTCAGCACAACTGGACTAAACCAAAGCTAAGAAGTTTCCTGAATACAACCATATACTTCGAGGGATAGAGTAGCAGGAGCTGGGGTCACGGGACCATAGTTTCAAGGGACATCTAGGTCAATTGGCATAACAAAGTTTTTTTAAGAAAATGTTCTGCATCCCACTTAGGTGAGTGGCGTCTGGGGTCTTAAACGCTAGCAAGCAGCCATCTAAGATGCATCAGTTGGTCCCAACCCACCTGGAGTAAAGGAGAATGAAGAATACCATAGACACAAGGAAAGTATTAGCCCAGGAGACAGAAAGAGCCACATAAACCAGGACTCCATCAACCTGAGACCATAAGAACTAGATGGTACCCGGCTACCACAATGACCGCCCTGACAGGAAACACAACAGAGAGTCCCTGATGGAGCAGGAGAAAAGTGGGGTGCAGAACTCAAATTCTAGTAAAAAGACAAGACTCAATGGTTTGATGGAGACTGGAGGGACCCTGGAAGACGTGGCCCCCAGGCTCTTTGTTAGCCCAAAACTAAAACCATTCCTGAGGCCAACTCTTCAGACACAGATTAGACTGGACTATGGGACATAAAATGATGCTCACGAAGAGTGTGCTTCTTAGCTCAGGTAGATACATGAAACTAAATGGGCAGCTCCTGTCCAGAGGTGACATGAGAAGGCAGAGAGGATCAGGAGCTGGCTGAATGGACACGGGAAATCTAGGGTGGAAAGGAAGAGTGTGCTGTCACAGGATAGGGAGAGCAAGTAGGGTCACAAAGCAATGTATGTATAAATTTTTCTATGAGAGACTAACATGAATTGTAAACTTTCACTTAAAGCACAACAGTAAAAAAAACTGCATGTAAAAAAGATGCTATAAAGAATATTAACAAACAAATCACTGATGGGGAACCATGTGCAATATCTCTAAAAGAAAAAAGTTTATATTTATATATATAAAAACCAAACCCTTTGCCATTGAGTCAATTCTGACTCATAGTGACTCTATAGGACAGAGTAGAATGGCCCCATAGGTTTTCCAAGGCTGTAAATCTTTTTTTTTTATTGTGCTTTAGGTGAAAGTTTACAGAGCAAATTAGTTTCTCATTAAACAATTAATACACAAATTGTTTTCTGACATTGGTTGCCAACCCTGCGATGTGTCAACACTCTCCCCTTCTCGACCTAGGTTTCCCCATTTCCATTTGTTCAGTTTTCCTCTCCCTTCCCGACTTCTCGTCTTTGCTTTTGGACTAGTGTGTCCATTCAGTCTGATACACATGGTTGAACTACGTGTGTTATTTTTGTTTTATGGACCTGTCTAGTCTTTGGCTGAAGGGTGAACTTCAGGAGTGACTTTAGTATTGAGTTAAAAAGGTGTAGAGGGGCCATACTCTTGGGGTTTCTCCAGTCTTTGTCAGATCAGTGAGTCTGATCTTTTTTTGCAAGTTAGAATTTTGTTCTACATTTTTCTCCAGCTCTGTGATATTAATGATATTATTCGATAATTTCCGCATTTTGTTGGATCACCTTCTTTGGAATGGGCACAAATACAGATCTCTTCTAGCTGGTTGGCCAGGTAGCTGTCTTCCATGTTTCTTGGCATAGATGAGTGAGCACCTCCAGCACTGCATCCGTTTGTTGAATTTTGAGTGCCTTCCAACCTGAGGGGCTTATCTTCTGGCACTGTATCAGACAATGTTCTGATGATATTCAGAAGGTTTTCACTGGCTAATTTTTCAGAAGTAGACTGTCAGGTCCTTCTTCCTAGTCTGTCTTAGTCTGGAAGCTCAGCTGAAACCTGTCCACCAAGGATGACCCTGCTGGTATTCTACTATGCATAGAGAACACTAAAGTCTCCACAAGACAACTACTGGAACTAATAGAAAGGTCAACAGTTTGAACCCACCAGCGGCTCCTTGGAAACCATATGGGGTAGTTCTACTCAGTCCTATAGGGTCGCTATTAGTGGAAATCAACTCAACAGCAACAGGTTTTTTTGGTTTTTTGGTTTCTTGCAGTAGTGTTTTGCAGTTTTCTTTGCATCCTGGTTACATTTATTCCTAAGTATTTTAATTTTTTAGGGGCTATTATAAATGGTATTGCATTCCTGATTTCCTTTTTGTAGTTCTCTTTATTGGTGTATAGGAATCCAACTGATTTTTGTATGTTTATCTTGTATCCTGCTACCCTGCTGAATCTTTCTATTAGTTCCTCTCTGACACCAACTGCAAGTGGAGTACTTCTTCCTCTAATAGTAACCACCAGAGCTAGGTCAGATCTCACAAGTTAAAGGGCAAAGTTCTCCAGACTTCCAAATCTGCCCAAGACTTCAGAAGCCAAATGTAAGCTTACACGTCCCCATGACACCTTCAGTTCTGACCTGCTGTCTACAAATTCGGGGATTCCCATTACCCACTGGGGCTCGATAATTCACTAGAACAACTCACAGAACTCAGGAAAGCACTATATTTACAATTACAGTTTTATTATAGGAAAAGATATAAATGAAGAGACACATAGGGTGAGGTTTGGAAGGGTCCCCAACACAAAGCTTCCATGTCCCCAAAAGGTATATATCACCTTCCCAAGCACCAATGTTTTTCACCAAGCAGGAAGCTTAGATTCTTACTGAGAATTTTCAAATCAGTAGTCCAACACATATTTTCATTATAGGAGTGAATATTTAGGGGAACTCCTAAAAGCCCTAACATATATTGGCCCCGCATTCTCCAACCATCTAAGCAGGGAAATGCCCAAGCATAGGGCTTGTCACTAGGGTTAGGCTCTCTCATGGTGCTATAATTGGATCTTCCACATAAAAATACGTATTCGTGGGGAGCACAGATAATCCCATTTCCAGTATCATTATCAGGGAAAGGAATAGCTCTGTTAACCTGCTCAAACCAACTTTTAGTAAGAGAATTGTCACAAATGAGTAGTCGTCCTAATCTCACTGGGCTCCAGAGTTTAGTACTAAGAGGGGACAGACTGTTAGGATATGTCTAGCTTCCACTTAGACAATATGGCAATTGAGTTGCACACAGGGACAAGGTATGAAAATACCTAGGAGAATTAGCAGTTTGGATCAGGATATCAGTTTGGCAATACTGTAGTAGTCTACTAAAACTGCTAGGTAAATTTCTATATCTAGAACAATTCAGTCTCCAGTTTACAATATGGGTTAAATTGAAACATTGTACCTGAAGTTGAGCCAACAGTCCGGGGAGATGCCATAGTCTGACACATATGGCTTGTTTAAAGGTAACATTAACAACAGTTTCAGGCTCAAGACTATAATTTGATATTGGAAATACTAATGGATCTGAATTTTCACGTCCTAATTGTGGATTGGGGTGACAGATCCAACATTCAGCCAAATCACTGGCACACTCTACTGATTGGGCCAACTTAACAAAAGCATCTTTGGCCCAAGCCTCAGATGGAATTACTATGAAGAGAAGAACAAAGCTTAAACAGAATTTCATGTTGTACAAGTCTTACCAGGAGATTAAACCACAGTCATATAACAAAGCTAGCAACATTAAAATAGCAACAGTTATTAGGCAAATTCCACCAATTCAGCAACATGTACGTGGTCTTGTTCAGTGATCTTGGGACTAGCTGTCTACCTCAGATGTCATCTGCTTCTGGCCCTCAGAGTGTCTCAAGGTAATCTTTAGTTCTCCAGAGGGCTGGCTAGTCCACTGAGGTGTCTTGGCTTTCTTTAATTGTGACAAATGGATTCAAGGTTTGACTCTCTCTAGTTTGGCAGCACACGAGTTGGTAAGGAGGACCAGATTACTGGCAATGGGGCTCTAAGGAGTCCTTCAGTTGATGTCTCTTCCAGTATACATACTCTCCAGGAGCAATATTGGGCATGTTTTGAGGTTTTGACCTTTGGTCATCAGAGGCTTCTTTAACCCAAAACTGGCAGGTCAGACTGCAGGCTGTTGGCTCACATCATCAGATCACAAAATGGAGGATGATTACATAATATCTACTAAACCACTGAGAATCATGGCCTAGCCAAGCTGACACACAACCTTAACCACCACAGGTGCCTCTTGGTTCAGTAGTTAATGATGTCAAGGGCTAGTCGGTTTTGAAGAACTACTTCTCTCATCATAATCATTTCAGAATTCATTTCTTGGAGTCCATGGGCAAAATAATTTAAAACACTCTGAACATATTCAGTCGGAACATTGACATGAGCCATAATATCTTCTAAGTCTATTTGAGGTACACAAATAGAAGCCAAATGATTATACTATTGAAATACAGAACTGGTCTAACGTGCTGTTAAAAAGGGAGATGTCAGCTGGAAGAGGTAAGCCAGTTAGTATTCGACCTTGTGTCCAGCTCAATCCCATAGTACATCTGCTAATCCATCCAGGTGGAAGCCAAGGCCAAAGGTTAGAGCCACATAACCAAGATGTGCCATTTGAGATAGTCAAATAGCAAGAATCAGGACAGGAGAAAAACCCTTACCACATGTGATCGTTAAGGTTGTGTGTCAACTTGACTGGGCCACAATTCTCAGTGGTTTGGCAGTTATGATGTAGTTTGGCAGTTGTAGAGTGATGTAATCACTTCCATGATGAGATCTGATATAATGTGATCACCTCCATGATGGGATCTGCTGTGACTAGCCAATCAGTTGTAAGGGAGTTTCCTTGGGGGTGTGGCCTGCATCAAATATAAGTGAACTTTTAGGCAAGGTTCGTGGGTTTTGCTAGATCTGGCTCCTGCAGCTGACTCCTGTTCGTCTGACCTCTGGTTCTTTTGACTTGAGCTAGCAGCTTACCTGCTGTCTTGCCTGCCAGTCTTGGGATTTGTCAGTCCCTGCAGGCTGTGAGCCAGGGGAAGCCTCCAGTCTGACTCATGGACTTGGGACTTCCCAGACTCTACAACCATGTGAGCCACTTCCTTATTATAAATATATAAATATATATATTTATGCTTTATACATATATAAATATGCTTTACTAGTTTTGCTTCTCTAGAGAACCCAGCCTAAGACATTTGGTACTGAGAGTGGTTCTAGAGAAACAGAATTGTAAGGATGAGTTTTCTAAATTGGTTTTCAAGTCTGGTTAGTCTTAAAGATGTTGATGACTCTGCTTTCAGTATTAAAGAAGGTACTGCTAATCCATGGTGTGAGGTGGCAATAGAAACATGCAAAATATCACCACCAAAAGACCAGGTATTGGTGAGAGGTGAGACTCTGGATTATCACATGAAAGATCCCTTTCTATAATTCTGTCATAATGAGAACTATAAGAAAGCTGGTTTGTTGGTCCTACTTTTGCTAGACGAAGTGGCAAAAGAAAGAGGTGAGCTCGGGGCTTCAGAGTCAAAGCTCAAGCGCTGTATAAATGACCTCAAAGTTTCCACTTGTGCCTTGAAAGAAAGCCTTATTTCTTGTAGTAACAGAGCTGATATTGCCGAAAACCAAACCCAGAGTCTCATCATAAGAGTGGCTGAATTACAATGTCAGTTGAATTCTCAACCTCAGGAGGTGTCTGAAGTTAAAGTGAGGGCATTGATTGGAAAGAAATGAGATCCTGAAACTTGAGATGGGGACATGGAGCCCCTAAATTCCGTTGAATCACTCCTGCAAACAGAACCAGCCCTCTCATTCTCATATGAAGAGATTACTCCATCTTTGTCTGCTAAGCCACCCTCCCCAGTAAAGCCATAAGCTGCTCCACCACCATCTCGTGAGATTAACCCAGGTGTGTCTGAAGGGCCTTTGTCTGAGTCATTGCCTGGGGCATTGCCTTACGTAGATGCCTTATAAGAAAATGCTGAATGTTCTCAAAAAACATCCCCACCACCCATTTTGGCTTCTATTCCTATAACTAGACTTCAGTCTCAGTGAGCCCCAAAAAGTGAAGTACAAAGTGTGACCCAAGAGGAGGTATGCTACACTCCAAAAGAGCTGCTTGACTTTTCTTATATGTACAAACAGAAACCTGGGGAATGTGTGTGAAAATGGCTATTAAAGTTGTGGGATAATGGTACAAAGAACATGAAGATGGATCACTCTGAGTTTATTGATATGGGCCCACTAAGCACAGATTCTTCATTCAATGTTTCAGCTCGAGAGGTTAGGAAAGAATCTAATAGTTTATTTGGTTGGGTCACTGGGAACTGTCCTAACTGAATTAAGACTCCTAACTACAATGAAGCTCACTGGACCCCATGGTAGTAGGAGCCAAAAGGCGGCACTCAATCAACAAAGACGAGGTGGGTGTTGTTACCATAATAGACAGTGGAGTCAAAACAGTAATCAGAATAGTCTGACTCATATGGACATATAGCATTGGCTACTTAGTCGTGGTATTCCCAGGAGTGAAATAGATAGTAAATCTACTAAAGATTTACTTGATCTGTACAAGCGGAAGAGTTCTAGGTGAAGTGAACAGCAGTCTAATTCAAATAACCAGAATAGAAAGTCATGGTCCCTCAATCAATTTCCAGACTTGAACGAGTTTACAGACTCACAACCTCTTGAATGAAGGGGAGGCCAGGTCCCCTGAAGAAGGACTCCACTATATTGACAAAAATATATACTGTTAATCTTTGTTCCAGCCTTCCTCAAAGGGATATATGGCCTTTTACTAGAATGACTGTTCATTGGGGCAAAGGAAATAATCACACTTTTCATGAATTACTGGATACTGGCTCTGAACGGACAAATTTCAGGAGACACAAAACATCACTGTGGTCTTCCAGTTAGAGTGGGGGCATATGGAGGTCAGGTTATTAATGGAGTCTGAGCTCATTGTCCATCTCACAGTAGGTCCACTGGGTACCCAAACTCATCCTGTAGTGATTTCCCCAGTTCCAGAATACATAATTGGAATAGATATACTCAGCAACTGGTGGAATCCTTACATTGGAGCCCTGGCAAGTGGAGTAAGGGCTATTATGGTAGGAAAAGCCAAGTGGAAGCCAATAGATCTGCCCCCACCTAGGACAACAGTAAGCCAAATGCAATACCACATCCACATTCCTGGAGGGATTGCAGAGATTATTGTCACCATCAAGGACTTGAAGGATGCAGGGTGTTGATTCCCAACACATCCCCATTCAACTCATTTATTTTGCCCGTGCAAAAAACACATGGATCTTGGAAAATGACAGTGGATTATTGAAAACTTAACCAGGTGGTGACTCCAATTGCAGCTGCTGTTCCAGATGTGGTTTCATTGCATGAACAAATTAATAAATCTCCTGGTATCTAGTACGGAGCTATTAATCTGGTTAATGCCTTTGTCTCCATACCTGTTTTGAAGGACCACCAGAAGAAATTTGCCTTCAGCTGGCAAGGCCAGCAATATGTCTTCCGTGTCCTAACTCAGGGCTATATCAACTCCCCTGCCCTATGTCATAATTTAGTCTGCAGGGACCTTGATCACCTTTCCCTTCCACAAGACTTCACACTGATCCATTACACCGATGACTGTCTTAGTCATCTAGTACTGCTATAACAGAAATACCACAAGTGGATGGCTTTAACAAAGAGAAATTTGTTCTTTCACGGTCTAGTAGGCTACAAGTCCAAAGTCAGAGCATCAGCTCCAGGGGAAGGCTTTCTCTCTGTGTTGGCTTTGGAGGAAGGTCCTTGTCATCAATCTTCCCTTGGTCTGGGAGCATCTCAGCGCAGGAACCTCAGGTCCAAAGGACACGCTCTGCTCCCGGCGCTGCTTTCTTGGTGGTATGAGGTTCCCATGTCTCTCTGCTCGCTTCTCTCTTTTATATCTCAAAACAGATTGGCTTAAGACACTATCTAATCTTGTAGAACTCATCAATGTAACTGCCGCTAATCCATCATATTACATCATAGTGATAGAATTTACAACATATAGGGAATCACATCAGATGACAAAATGGTAGACAATCATACAATATCGAGAATCATGACTGTTTTAGGCTGGGTTCTCTAGAGAAGGAAAACCAGTAAAGTGTATAAATATATATAGAGAGAGATTTGTATCAAAGAAACAGCTCACGAGATTGTAGAGGCTAGAACATCCCAAGTCCGTGGGTCAGGGTAGAGGCCTCTCCCAAGTCATGCAGCTGCAGAAGATGGCAAACCCAAGATCGGCAGGTCAGAGACCAGGGCTCCCGCTCACAGGCTGTGAAGGTTGACGAATTCCAAGATCAGCAGGCAAGACCACAAGGCTTCTCCTGATTCACGTAGCTGCAGGGGCTGGTGAACCCAAGATCGGCAGGTCAGAGAGCAGGCCTCCACTCACAGGCTGTGCAGCTCGAAGAATCCCAAGTTCGGCAGATAAGCTGACAGCTCAAGTCCCAAGAATCGGAGATGAGATGACAGGAGGCAGCCACAGGATCCAGAGAGCAAAAAGCCAGAACATCTGCTTATATTCAGATGCGGGACACTCCCCCGAGGAGACTCCCTTTCATCTGATTGGCTACTCACAGTATGTTCAATCATGGGAGTGATCACATTAAAACACTGAGAATCATGGGCCAGCCAAGTTGACACACAACCTTAACCATCGTAATGACCTAGCCAAGTTAACGGATATTTTTGGGGGACACTATTCAATCCATGACAATGACATTATGCTGATTGCACCTAGTAAGGAAGAAGCATCAATGACTCTGGACTTACTGGTAAAACGTTTGCGTGCTAGAGGGTGGAAAATTAATCCAACAAAAATTCAGGCACCTTCCAGCTCAGTGAAACATTGAGGAGTCCAGTAGTGTGGGGCGTGTCAAGATATTCCTTCTAAAGTGAAGGATAAGTTATTGCATCTGGCCCCTTCCACAGCCAAAAAGGAGGCACAACGCCTAGTGGGCCTCTTTGGATTTTGGAGGCAAGATACCCCTCATTTGGGTATGCTACTCCAGCCTATTTATCAAGTGACTCGAAAAGCTGCTAGTTTTTAGTGGGGCCCAGAACAAGAGAAGGCTCTGCAACAGGTGCAGGCTGCTGAGTAAGCTGCTCTGCCACTTGGGCCATATGATCTGGCTGCTCCAATGGTGCTTGAAGTGGCAGTGGCAGATAGAGATGCTGTTTGGAGTCTTTGGAAGACCCTTATTGGTGAATCACTGCACAGACCCTTAGGATTTTGGAGCAAAGCCCTGCCATCCTCTGCAGATAACTACTCTTCTTGTGAGAACAGCTTTTGGCTTGTCACTGGGCCTTAGTAGAGACTGAACGTTTAACCATGGGACACCAAGTCACCACGTAGCCTGAGCTGTCCATCATGAACTGGGTGTTGTCTGACCCACAGAGTCATAAAATTGGACTCGCACAGCAGCACTCCATCATTTAACGGAAGTGTTATATACAAGATCAGGCTTGAGCAGGACCTGAAGGCACAAGTATGTTGCGTGAGGAAGTGGCCCAAATGTCCATGCTCTCAACACCTGTCACATTACCTTCCATCTCCCTGCACTGATGGCCTCATGGAGAGTTCCTTATGGTTAGTTGACTGAGGAAGGGAAATCTTGTGCCTGGTTTACAGAAAGTTCTGCGCAAATGCAGGCACCACTCAAAAGTGGACAGCGGCAGCACTACAGTCTATTTCTGGTACCTCCCTGAAGGTTAATGGTGAAGAGAAATCCTTCTAATGGGCAGAACTTCGAGCAGTGCACCTGGCTGTTCACTTTGCTTGGAAGGAGAAATGGCCAGATGTGTGATTGTATACTGATTCATAGGCTGTGGTCAATGGATTGGATGGATGGTCAGGGACTTCTAAGGAATATGATTGGAAAATTGGAGACAAGGGGGTATAGGGAAGAGGTATGTGGGTAGACCTCTCTAAATGAGCCAAAGATATGAAAATATTTGTGTCTCATGTGAATGCTCACCAAAGGGTGACCTCAGCAGAGGAAGAAACCAGTCATCCTCTTTCCATAGCCACTCCCGTCATTGCCCAATGGTCTCATGAACAAAGTGGCCATGGTGTCAGGGATGGAGGTTATGCATGGCCTCCCCAACATGGACTTCCACTCACCAAGGCTGAATTGGCTACAGCCCCTCCTGAGTACCCAATCTGTCAGCAGCAGAGACGAACACTGAGTCCCTGATATGGCACCATTCCTCGAGCTGATCAGTCAGCAACCTGGTGGCAGGTTGATTACATTGGACTGCTTTCAACATGTAATAGGTGGCATTTTATTCTCACTGGAATAGACACTTACTCTGGATATGGATTTGTCTTCCCTGTACACAATACTTCTGTCAAAACTACCATCTGTGGACTTACAGAATGCCTTATCCACCTTTATGATATCCCACATAGCATCGCCTTGGATCAAGGGACTCACTTCACAGCAAACTAAGTGCGGCAGTGGGCCCATGCTCATGGAATTCACTGGTCTTACCATGTTCCCCATCATCCCGAAGCAGCTAGCTTGATAGAAGGATGGAATGGCCTGCTAAAGACACAGTTATGGCACCACCTAGGTGGAAAAACCTTGCAGGGTTGAGGCAATGTTCTCTAGGAGGCTGTATGTGCTCTAAACCAGCGTTCAATATATGGTGCTGTTTCTCCCATAGCCAGGATTCATGGGTCCAGGAATCAAGGGGTAGAAATGGGAGTGGCACCACTCACTATTACCCATAGTGATCAACTTGCAAAATTTTTTCTTCTTGTCCCCACGACCCTATGCTCTGCAGGTCTAGAGGTCTTAGTTCCAAAGTGGGGAATGCTTCCACTTGGGGACACATCACTCATTCCAATGAACTGGAAGTTAAAAATGCCACCTGGGCACTTCGGGATCCTTATACTTCTGGATCAACAGGCAAAGAAGGAGCACCATATTGGTTGATGTGATTGATCCTGATTACCCAGAAGAAATTGGATTGATATTACATAATGGAGGTAAAGATTATGTCTGGAATGTAGGAGATCCTTCAGGGTGTCTCTTAGTATTATCATGACCTGTGATTAAAGTCAATGAGAAACTACAGCAACCCAACTCTGACACAACTACCGATGTCCCAGACCCTTCAGGAATGAAGTTTGTGTCACCCCACCAGGCAAAGAACCACGACCAGCTGAGGTGCTTTGCTGAGGGCAAAGATCATACAGAACGGGTGGCAGAAGAACTAATTCTAAATACCAGTTACGACTACGTGACCAATTGTAGAAATGAGGACTGTAATTGTTATGAGTATCTCTTCCTTGTATGTGTGCATCATATATTTTTGTTTTCTTCACTTATAAAATATAAGATGTAAAAGAGGCTAGTGCATTTTTGGCTGTTTACGTGTATATTTGTGTCATTGGTGCAAGTATGACTTTATAATTGTCTTTATTCAGAGATTATGTATGGTGTAAGGAGATATGTACAGGTGTCAAGTTGACAAGGGGTGTACTGTGATGGTTAAGGTTGTATGTCAACTTGGCTGGGCCATGATTCTCAGTGGTTTGGCAGTTCTGATGTAGTTTGGCAGTTATGTAATGATGTAATCATCTCCATAATGAGACCTGATGTAATGTGATCACCTCTGTGATGAGATCTGGTATGAGCAGGCTTTGAAAGGGAGTTTCTTTGGGGATGTGGCCTGCATCCAACATCCGTGGACTTTCTGGCAAGGCTCACAGGCTTTTCTTTGCTCTGGATCCTGCATCTTGCTCCTGTTCATCTGACCTCCAATTCTTGGGACTTGAGCTAGCAGCTTACCTTTGGTCTCGCCTGCTGTTCTTGGGATTCATCAGTCTCCACAGCCTGTGAGCTGGGATCAGCCTCCAGTCTGACGCGTTTGGGACTTTCCAGTCTCTACAACCGTGTGAGCCATTTCCTTGATATAAATTTCTCTATATGTATATTTATATGCTTTACTGGTGTTGCTTCTCTGGAGAACCCAGCATAAGACACCATAGGATGTTCTATAGCCAGCATAGTGTTATTAGTTACTGAAACAGCTGATTCTTGATTTTAAAAAGAGAGAAATAAATGGTTTCTTATATCCAGAAAATAGAACACTAAAACATCAGCAATATTCCCACATAAAACCCATAGTAACTCTTAAGTCCACTCAGTCTTATGTAGTTAATTTTTGTTCTGTGTAATTCTGGATCAGCTGCAGTCTGTGAACGCCTCAGCTTCCACACAAGGTTTCTGGAAATCTGGATTCGGTCTATTTGTATCCATGTTCAAAAAATCACAGTCTTTTTCATAAGTCCAATATAGTTCATTTTTTGTTGAAATACTTTGGTCAAGCATTTTCAGCAAGTCAGCAAAGTAAAAACTTATCTGCAGATGACAATACTTAATATGGCCATGATTAGCTTATAATAATAGTACTCCTTAAAAGCGAAAGACCTGATGGGAATTAATTACAAAAGTAATGCAAAGCCAAATAAAGTCAATTAAAAAAATTTAGATAAAAATCTCTCTAAACATAATGATTAACCCTATTTTCAAAGAGCTTCAGATATAACACAATAATCTTGAGACATACTACTAAATTGTCAGGATATACCAGGAATATACCAAGATTATCAAGTCTCTAAACCTGTGAATAGTAATAAAAACTCCATGGGTAAACGATGTGAATCCCCCAGTTATAACTATTGGCTTTGATGATGCTAGATTATAAGGAAACACAGTTGTGACCAAGTTAGCAATTGAAATAATAAAAGCATGACATAATATTATGCACTTGTTGCTTAATATCAGGCAAACATTACTGACATATAAATTTTAACTCAAAGAAAATTTGGTACTTCTCCTGATTTGACAACATGTTTCATGTAACTCATAATATATTAAATAAAACTTTTTTGTACTTTTCTTTTTTATAAAACAGAAACAAATCTTTTCTGGCTTTCGACAAAGTTTCAAAGTCATCAGGAGTTTATCATATGTCACCTAGAAACAATACTTATTTAACAAAAAAAAAAAAAAACCATGTTGCCGTCGAGTCGATTCCAATTCATAGCGACTCTATAGCACAGAGTAGAATTGCCCCATAGAGTTTCCAAGGGGTGACTGGTGGATGTGAACTGCTGACCTTTTGGTTAGCAATTGAGTTGTTAACCACTGCACCGCTGAGGAGCCCTTAAGCTCTTAAAAATCTCATAAATTAACCCATCAAACTTTAGCCAAAACAGATAAAAACTTAGAACATATCAAATAAATTCTCTTTTAGTAAACTTTTTTAACATTCTTTTTGTTATATATCTCTTATAGTACCACCCTTTAAGTGGCAAAAATGAACATACTCATTAGCAGATCCAAATACATATATGTATATATATCTCCTTTCTCTGTAGCATAAAAAGCAAAAGCATATAAACTTAAATTATAATGAATGTCTATTAACTCAATTTAATATCAGTAAGCTACCTAAAGACCTTAGAAATTATTTTAAGGTCATATACCAGAAAACATAATTACTATTGAAATAACGTTTGTTAAAATAGTCTATATTTTCCTTCAAACCTCTAACATTTCCAATATTTTTTTCAATCTAACCTTAGATTTTATCAACTGTTTTTTGGAATCAAAATGTCTCCATTCTACCCTACCATTTCATTTCAGGGGTGTCTCACTGTGATTTCTATCTTTTGGCTTCTTAGATTTCCTCTACAATAGAACTCGTTTAGCATTCTTTTATAATGAGGAATCACCCAATTTCTGATAACTATAGTAAGACAACATTTTTCTTATTTTCTTTTGTCTTAAAAAGTCTTCACCTAGTTGAGAGGAGTCCTTTAAAAGATTCCCTGGAGCTGAACGGGCTCAGAGGCTGGGGGCCCAGGAGACCTGATCTTTCCCAGCCATCCCTCTATTGTGGCTGTTGGTCAAAGACAAAAATCAGTCATCCCAATTCATTTATATATGTTTAAGTTGGCCTAGGTATTTTGAAAGACAAAAGATAACTAAATTCTTTCCCTCTTACTATCCTCTTGGTAAGCAGTTTTGTTTTCTCTTTATCACAACCTTTTATCTACCCAGTAAATACCTAAGCTCTTTAGCAGTTTTGTAAATGAACCCATCAATTCTTGGCTAGCCTTTTTTACCCTAGGTTTGTCCTATGCCTCCCTTTTCCCATTCTGGAACTACTAGTTTTACTTTAAGACAAAATTACCCCCTTTTCCTTAAATAAAACACATTTCATATAATATCCAGCTTAAGTTTCTTAGAAAGGTTTTGTTTTTAAAATTTTGCTTTCAAGTTTGATATAAACATAAAAACCTTTGTCAGAACAAATTTATTTTTATTAATTCCTGGGACTATTAGGACTATTTAATTGATATAAGTGCTTATTTATCATTAAACCAATCAGAGTAAGTTTTTTGAAGAAACATTATAATCTAATTTAATAATACTACCCAGAGGTAGGAAATTATTACATTTTCATAACCTTGTGTTTTGCATGCTTTATAGAATCCTTTAGAGAAACAACTTAGAATAATTTGTTTCTTTTTAAGGCCTTGTTATACCAATCAAAATAATTTCACTGCACTTTTCAAATAGACTGATTTATATCAAAGTTTCTCAGAGTAGCTACTAAAAGCCCAGGTGCAAGAAGCAGTTTTTTCTTGGAAGAGAAAAGAACTGAGATTTTAGACAGCCCCACGAGAAACATCATCCATGGCCTTCTACCAGAAACAAGACAGAAATTCAGACACAACGCTTAATACTACAAGCAAGCTCTCAGAACAAAATGAAACAGAAAAACTATGTAAACTCACCTGTCTTTGAGGCCAGCTCAAAAACTAGGCTTATACAATACTACCCAATAGAAGCAACCTAGATTCTTAAAATGTATACAGCAATTCTTTGGTAAGATCAATCCAATTCAACATAAAAACAAGTTCTAGATAAAATTTATAAACTTGCCAGAGTCTCAGACGGAAGGATATCAGACCTTCTGACAAAACCCGAGCATCAAACAAAAGTTCCCCAGAGGGAAAAAAAGACAACGCAAATGGGAACTCGTTGTTCCAAAATGGAAGGAAAAAAGAGCAGATAGAAACTCATTTTCCCAAAGTGATCATTGAAATTCCAAATTACTTCTAGTATATTCTGCTTATAGCGTTTTTTGAATATGAATTCCAAACCAGTGTCCCGGTAAGGGGAGAAATCCAGGCTCATTTATCAAAGATGTTAAGAATAGGCTGAAACTTTGGTCTCCCAGAGTCAAATAAAATTCCTAGTGGGGAGTCTGCCACAGGGTTTGGTCAGTGTTTTGTTTCACAATGTGCCTTTGTTGCATGAGAGTTTTCTTGTGGGTGGTGGGCAACCTAGTGCTCTAGCCCATCTCATATCCCAGTTTATCCTTCCATGGGTTTCTTTCTGTTCATGGTGAGCACCCTAGAGGCTTTTAAGATACTTGACTCATGTCCAATTATTTTTGCAGCTTAAAGACTGGGATTCCTTCATAACAACCATACATAACCTGGTTTCACTCCTTCTGAACCTAATTTATTCTGCTGGCTAGAGACCTAGTCTCTTATTTTAGACATTGAAACATACTAGTCTCTCCAACTGGAAAGTACTCAAAAGTGTTCACTAATTTTCCAAACTGTCCCAAGTGAGTTTATGCCAGCCAAACATGAACAGCACCTTAAGAGACCAAAATTCTTGTTCATGTAGTAAGCAGGAGTCCCAGAAGGTGGCTCCTAATCTCCTTTAGCTACTGCATTCCCCATTTTAAAATGACAGTCAAAACAAAATTTTTCTTGCAAGAACGAAAACAAATACACAATAAAACTCAAAGAGCTATTAACACAAGGGAACAGAGCTAGTATTCAAGAGGTTTTTTTACCTTTCATGATTCCCAAGAATTCGTGGAGGCAGAGAACCCAAAGTGGGTCAGTGGTGCTATGCCCATGTCCAAACGATGCCTCAGCGATCATGAAAGATAATGCACCTTCAAATTCCCACTTCTGACATCACAAATGCCAAAGCACAAAGTTAAGCACGAACTCTGTAAATAGAGAACAATAGAGTTTTATTGAGGAATAGAACAGTTTGAACCAGGCAGCACAAAGCGTAAGTGCGAAGTGCTCCAAATGGGTTAGGTAGAGAGGGGTTTTTATATACAGTTTAGAGAAATAAATAAATGTTTCTTCACATCAGCTTATCTATTTTATCATTCTTCTGGAGAACAATTTGTGCACTCAGTCTTTCAAAGTAGATTCACAAGAGCCCCTCCTTAGGTAACATTTTGTTTGACCACATTCTTGCTCCCTCCTTGATTGCTCAAGTGGGTAGTTAAAACTTTACACGAGTGGAAAATTCCATGCACAGCCTAAAAGCCGAAGTGGGGGTTATGAGCAAAATGGAGTTTGATTCAAATCTGTGTCAGCCATCTTAGTTATACCAAGCACCTCAGATTTTTAGCATGCTCTCACATAAATTTAATAACAAAAGAATTACTTTTAATTAATAAAAGAACAGCTAAGAAAAGTGTGGAACATCTACTAGATGGAAGATTAATGCAGACATTAACAGAAAATGTAAAACCATACAAAATGCTATATTAATTTTAAAAATTTTTTTTTAATTTTTAAATATTAGCATTGACAAAATTGTTTTGATTCTCCTGAAATCTAGATTTTTGGTTTCATGGAATTGAGGTGACCCACACAGACCATCCACCTTTAGGTGTCCTTTTGAACCTTGAAGGAACTCGTTCCCTGAAGTTACCTTCAGATCAAACAATAGCTTAGTAAACAGCTTAATGGAGACCATTTGGCCTTAGGTATTGGTTCTCTTGGAAAATTATCTATGTGCAGCCAGCTTCAACATGAGGGAACTCCAGGGTCTGACTACAGACTGTTTTAGGATGTATGGCTTGTCCTTGGTGACAGTTTCTGTAACCTCCCCTGTGCTTTGATGCTATCTCTTGATAAATTAACATAACAATGACCTCTATAACCCACTTTCACTGTCCCCTCTTCGGAAAGCCTTTCCTAATACTTTTGGTTTTGACACTGCACAATTTGAATCATATCTACTCACAGTAAATATATTCTGTTACACTAATTTTTGGTGTTTCTCTAAGCACTTAGGTTTTTGACAGTATGATTAAAACTTCTAGGTATGATAAGGGAGCAACAATAAAATGCCCCCAGGAACTTGGAAATAAAATTTATTCTGAGAGTTAAGCTATAAAAGTAATGTACAGTGAATCAAATAAGAGAAAAGTCACTATAAAAATGGCATGGGGTGGTGTTTGAATTCCTGCAACCCCACAAGGGGGAAGGAGAACCAAGATTAACAGCCCAAGGCTGATTTCTATGAGGTGGAGGTCAGACACGCCTTCTCTCTCCACCATCTCTACCAATTCTGACACCAACTGTCCCTCCCACAGCACTCTCTACTGGGTTCGATAATTCATTGCAATGGCCACACAGAACTCGCAGACCACACTCACGATTATGGGGTTTATTAGGGAAGTAACAGTTACAATTCAGGCTCAGAAACACTCAGGATACAGTTCTTCATTAGGACAGCCTCTCCACAGCTGTGCCCACAGACACGCCTCTCTCTGGCCCTAGGCTTCTGCCCAAAGGCCCTCAGCTTTCTCTCTCTGTGGGCTGTGGGCCCGGTAGTCCACCATGCCGTCTTCTGCTGCCAGGTCCCCCCTGCTGGTCTCTCCTTCCTTGGTGGTGGTGGGCTCTTCCTCTCTGCTCTGGAATTGGCTCTCTTTTAGGCAAAACTGACCAATCTCCTTGGTGGGCCACAATTACCCTATCACACAATCACTTGGGTGGGAGTTATAAGACCGTGGCTAGAAAGGAGACACACGAAAGTAATTAATTTCATCACAGTCACCTTCAAAAAACATCATCTCTTCTAGACTGTCAAGGCTTGACTATAAGCTGGTAGAGAATTTTGACCTATCTAAAGAAAGAATGTCTCAATAAGCCATGGAAGCATAGAAAATGGAGAGTCAGTGAGACCAACATGGACAGATAGAGTAGCCTTGTCAGGCTCTATGATGTTAACCAAGTTACTTAATCTCTGTGTGCCTTAGTTTCTCCATCTCTAAAATGAGATAAATGATAATATCTACTTCATAGGGTTATTGTATAAAACAAAATAGCACCTGGTACATAGGAAGGCTTACATATTATTAAAAGAGGGAATGTGGTGGTCAGGGCAGTATAAATTGTGTCACAGTTCTATTTCTTATTATCTGCCAGCATCCTGGTTTTCATACATCAGTCTCT
Source organism: Trichechus manatus latirostris (assembly GCF_000243295.1). NCBI lineage: Eukaryota > Metazoa > Chordata > Mammalia > Sirenia > Trichechidae > Trichechus > Trichechus manatus. The sequence goes on along the minus strand of NW_004444006.1, from coordinate 9,845,393 downwards.
CAGAAGGAAATCAGCATGAGTCAGCCTCTTGAGTCTAACCAACTCTGGTACACTAAGGAGATCAAGTTTCTGGAACTGCAAGACTGAAAGCCCAGTCTGGACCAAGGTTTAAATTACCAAGATAATGCCCTCCAACAGGCCTCTTGATAGTTTCTGGGCAACACTCCACTTCTGGCATACCCAATCTATTAAAACTTCTAAACAACTTGGGGGAATGGTATAAAGCTTTATGCAGAAAGAATAAAAAGGCTGGGGGAAAAAAAACCTAGAATTAATAGGTGGTTGTGTGTGTGTGATGGAATTATGGGTGATTTTTAACCTTTTCTCCATCTTTTCTATATTTTCCAAATTTTCATTATTACTTTAATGTTTAAAAAAAGTTTCTGAATGATGCTGAGGCGAAGAAAAAGAGACTGCAGTAGCTTGAAGGGGACAAGAGTACAGAAGAGGCTTTTGAGGCTACAGGCTGTGGTGAAGATGTCAGAGAATTAGGGTCAGAGCAGGGACAGCTCTTTCCTCCAAAATTTTTTTTTTCTTCAAAATGAAGTAGCTTTCCCCGGAAAAACCTTTTCTCTCCCTGGGCACCTAAGCCTTGAAGTGACTTGTTATTTGCCAGTCATGGCATTTGCGCAGCTAGTGACAGCAATGGAAACAATCTGCTTGAGAATTCTAACTGTATCACTGTTATTTAACTGTTGAACTTGAAACCCACATCTGAGTTCTTGAGGATTCCCTCCTTCATCATCATCATTATCAAATATTTAGCAGTCACCTCCTAGATGCGTGGCTCTATTCTAAGTTTGGCGGGGGTAGGGAGAATGGAGGAGAGGGAGCTTACTTGGAGAGACAAAACTTAGAGAAATAAAAAGATAAACGAAAATGCAAAATAACCGAAGCCTGGGTAAGAAGGGTAGGGAAGGCTTAGAATCACAGATTCCCTGCGTTGGAAGCCTTCAAAGGTCAATCGCTCTAATTCTTTTACCCTGTGATTCAGAGAGCAGGTGGTACTTAAACTGAGCCTTGAAACACGTGTAGGGTTTGGATAAGCAGAGGCAAGAGGCGGGGAGAAGGGCGAGTAAACGAAGGAAGCAAAGACACTGAGGCCGGAATGCCTGGCAGGCTGCGGGCCAATTCCTCTGCGGCCAGTGATCTGCGTTACCCGCAGGTTTCTTTTCCAGCCTCCCCTCGTCCTTTATTTTCAGCTGAGTCTTTGCTGTCTCAGGCTTGTGACCTACGTGCGCACAATGGAGCCTTCCGAAGCAGTTACACAATCTCTTCCATGTCCACTCCTGCCAAGCCTGCCCTCAGGCAATGCTCGCTCCGGCTCAAGTTCCCTGCCTGGGGCACTCTCTTCCTTAAAACGCACCACTGCTTCCTCCTTCCGAAATTCGCCGATTTGCCAGTTTCTAAGGAGTAAAGTACCCTCTAGATTCTTTGTTATTTGGTTTGGGTCGGTGTGAGGAGTTTAATCTGAGTGTGTAGTCAGAAGTATAAAATACAATAAAGACCCGGGAGATACAATTATTTAGACCTTGAATGCAAACGTGTCTCTCCTTTGGTTTTATAGTTGCGGTGGGTTTCTAAAATTACCCACACAGAAGAAACGAAAAAATACAGTCCCCTCCACACCCAGTGTACATAGCAAGTGTGGAAAACTGAAATAGTCACTTGAGTGTTTCGAAAATAAACCTCGGAAAGCACATCCTCTACGGTAACGCTTTATCAGCCACCGAAAGAACGGAGGTGCTGGGGGCGGGGCCTGGCGCGGCGAGGCCCCGAGGCCCAGCGCGCTGCCGCCGGGACCCGCGGCGCCGGCCCCGCCTCCCGCTCAAGTCTCTCGCAAGGTAGAGGCGGTGCTGCGGCGGGTGAGCTGTTGCCGGCTGGCGGGCGCCGGCTTTGGGCCGCTTCGGTCTCGAGGAGCTGAGCGGAGGATGCGAGAGCCACGTGCGGAGGCCGGACTGGCGTAAGGGTGGCAGAGAGGAGCGACGGGGGCGCTGCCCCTGGGCCTAGACCGTGGGTGGCTCGGGCCCGCGCTGGCGTGTGGTGGACTCAGAAGGCCACTGGAGCCAAGAGGACTACACGGGACCTTCCAGCCCGGGGCCCCGCTCTCGGGCTTCCCTCAGGGAGGGTGGAGCTGCGTTGAAGCTTTGTTCCTTAGGGACTGAGGGCCCCGGCGGCACCTGGGCTGTTTCTCTGAGGGGATTAGAAACACGGCACAATGAGGAGCCGGAGTAACTCGGGGGTCCGGCTGGACGGCTACGCTAGGCTGGTGCATCAGACCATCCTGTGCCACCAGGTAAGTGTAGAGGTGTCGCCTGTAATTACCAAGGTTGTAGAGTGTGATGGCTTGGACCGGGAGCCTAGGTGAACCCAGATCGTGTCTTCGTAGCAGGTTCTTCCGCCCCGTAGATGAGGAGGCCATAACGGGCCCTGAAGAAAAGGTAGGCGTTGGGTCAGGAACAGAACCAGAGCCAGACACTGTTAAGCCAGGAGCCCCTGAGTCGAGGCTTCTGGGCCTCCTCCCTCGCCCCCCAAGCCACAGCTAGGTTCCTGGGGGCAGAGTTGGAAGCATTGACGTCACTGGGGGGTATGGACCGCACCAGGTGACACTGTCAGAGGGGGTGACACCAAAATGACTGTCTGTAACATCTTTGTGCAGTGTTTCAGCAGAAATTTATTATTTTTTATAAAAAATATCCCTGCAGTTAGTTATAACAAAAAAAATTTTTTTTCGTAAGCCCAGTTTACATGTATTAATATACTTACAAGGCTAAAATTCTTTGCTAATATACTTTTTGATTCTTCTAATGCGCCGGATCGGAGCTGTCATTATTAGCCAATTACAGTGATGCTTTGAATCACGTGGTTTAGTCTTCAAGTGCTACAAGCCTGCCCTGTCGTTTTCGTTGCTGCTGGTGGTGTTTTTACAGTCGCTGATTTTGTCAAATTTTCTGGTGTTTTAGCTACAATATTGTGGTAATTAGCATGAAGGGTGACACCATGAGTTACTGCACTGGGTGACACCAACCCTAGTGATACCACTGGTTGGAAGATGTGTTGAAGTTTGTTTGACAGACCCCCCCCCCACCCTTGAACGTCATCTCCTTTCCCTGACCGCAGAGGAAAAAAAGAGGTAGAAGAATATTTAGCCATCTTAAGACTACACTATTGTGAAGGTCTGAGGCATCTTGCATATACTGTTAATTATAGTTTCTCTACTCCTTTACTTCTGGTTTTTGGTTGATAGTTCATTATTTCTAATGGAAAGTTGTAACACTGCCTTTCTTTTAATAATACCTACATTTCAGACTTGTAAGGCTTCAGCCAGCTCTTTGCCTTATTCAAACAGCATTTGCTTGCATTTGGTCAAAAGAGGAGGCAATAAAACTCAGGAGTGGGGAAGTAGAAGAAAGACCAAAGTCCCTAAGTAATCCATTGCATAGAATCTGGTTCCTGATATTAACACCCCATTACCACTTCCTACCCTCTTTTTCTTGACCTTGCAGAATCCAGTGACCGGCTTGCTTCCAGCCAGCTATGATCAGAAAGATGCCTGGGTCCGGGATAATGTGTACAGCATCTTGGCTGTGTGGGGTTTGGGTCTGGCCTATCGGAAGAATGCAGACCGCGATGAGGATAAGGCAAAGGCCTACGAACTGGAGCAGGTACTCAGAATAAAAATACAAAGAGATCTGGAGCTGTGGGAGGGGGTGGGGTCAGGGAAGGGATGAAGAAAATGTAGCTCACAGGAGGTAACAGAACTGTATTTTGCTGTTTTTCCTCTATTAACTTTCCTGAAATTACATTCCAAAAAAACATTCCTGTATTGTAGTGAATTTTTTTTGCAGTGGAAAGTAGAAATTTGCTGATTCAGGGGGAGAGGGCACAGTCTGTTCAGTTACAGTGGAAAATCCTATCCTGGGATCTTTCCTGAAGTTTATAATCTTCTTTCTAAGTAAATGTATTTTGCGGTCTCAGGCATATTTATTCTCATTGAGAAGAGTGTTTAAGGGCAGATATCTATCATTTTACTTCACTTTTGAGAATGATTTATGGTATTGTATGAGGTTAACTGACAAAATCAGCATACCTTCTCAACCAGACACAACTAAAGATAGTTTATTTGTTGATTTTTATATCTGTGGCCACTGTTTCAGAGCCTGTTGCTTTTTGAAGGGAGGGATGGGGGCAAAATACGGTCAGAGTCAGCAGATGCATTTAAGCCAACATTTAAAGCACTTCCACTCAGTGAAAAAGCATCCTTTATAGAACTGCTTAGATATACAGGGCGCTACATGCTTTTGAACGACCAAGAAAACAATATTCTGGGCTGCGTGAGACTTTTAATGTTGAGGTACTCTGCTGTCAGTTGTAAGATATATGTGAATTCTTTTCCATTAATGGGAAAGAGTCTGTCCACACGAGCCATTTTCTCATGAAATGCCTCTCAGACTTATGCAATTTGTGCTCCAGTCTTCATCTATAATCAGGGTATTGAGATTTGTTTATTTTCAAGGGCTCCAACATATTGCAGGGTTGCATTCTTTGGCAATAGGGAAGTTTCACTGTGTTGTCTTCTGCAACAGCAGGCATTTGTTATTCCTTCAAGCCATTATTGAGAGATACGTAGGTCCACTGAAAAAAAATTGTTATAAAGAGTTTTCTGTCTAGCCCAGGAAGTACAGATCAGTATGTTATGACTTTTAAGTAATAGAAATGATATATACCATTGTAAAAATTTGGAAAATATAGAGGGGGCATTTAAAAATTACCTGTAATCCTGCCCCACCCATTCTTCAGCCTACTGTTAATGTTTTGCTATTTTCATTTCAGTTTTTTGTTTGTTGGTTGATTTGTTTTGCTAGAAATCAGTATCAGTGGAACTGGAATTCCATCCCTGATACAGTTTGACCATTTTTTTTTTTTTTTCTTTTCAGTACTATTAGGAGAAATCTGTTTTCTATTGATCAATCATTCTGCAAAGTTGACATTTTTCCTTATACGGCCCTGGTAGAAAGAATTTAACAGAGGAGGGAGGTTGAGATAGGGAAGCATGGAATGGCCCATTCTAAAATTTTAATGTAACATTAAATAATTTTTCACGTAGCATAAAAATATCTCTCATACCACCTCAATAGTAAGTTTGAAATGTCTCAAAAACAATAATGCAATAGGAAGCATCTTTTAAAAAGAAATGTTTCAAAAAAATATTTCTGTGGAAATTCTAAAATGTCTGTGAATTTGCATTATGGATTAAAACAGATTCTATCATTCGGTCTCATTGATTTTTTTTTTTTTTTCTCAAACCTGACTCGGAATTAATCTAGACCAAGGATTGGCAAAACTGCCTCTGTAAAGGTCCAGATAGTAAATATTTTCAGCTTTGTGGGCCATGTGTTGCCTCTGCTCTAATAACTCAGCTCTGTGGTGGTTGTACAAAAGCAGCCAGAGACAAACCATAAACAAATGAGTATGGCTATGTTCCAATAAAACTGTCTTTGCAAAAACAAGTGGTGGCCTAGATTTGTCCAGTGAGTTGTAGTTACCTGACCCCTAATCTAGATGAGTCGGAATTGACTCGACAGCAGTAGGTTTTGTTTTGTTTTGTTTTTAATCTAGATGAGTGGTTCTCAACTCTGGCCATACATTGGAATAATTTGAGAAGCTTTTAAGAAATACCCTGCCCTAGACTAGTCTCTGGAAGTACAGTCTGGGAGCATCAGTATTTTTTTAAGTACCCAGGTGATTCTAATGTGCAGTCAGTGTTAATAACCACTGATATATGGCCAATAAATGAACATAGATTAAATCCACAGGATAATCTATATTTCCCTATTTCCCTCCTATATAAGAACATGTCAACTACTGTGTGGATTTTTTCCAAAACATTGTTAATCATTTCTACGCTTCCTTCCAACTCTTACCTTGGTTTCCCTTCTGTGAGAAATAGTGTCAGAAAGCTGAAGAGAGTTCTAGGTGAAAAGGCGTCAAGGGTTTAGGTGATTGTCACATACTAGATAGAGAAGAGAATTATACACATAAATGTTTTTACAAATGCCTTATCTTTTAGTCACATAAATACAGAATTATACCCATAAAAAATAAATAGGCACACACATAGAGATATCTATGTGATTACCTCCATTTTTACTTCTTCAGTTTTGTTTTCTTTATATAGTCTCTCATATTTTCTCATGACTTTAACTATTATCTTTATGAGAATGATGTCCAAATCTTCATCTTTAACCCTGGTTTCCATATGTATACTGATCATTTGCATCTGCATATCCTGTGGCTTCTCAAAGTCAATATGTCCGTAAGCCCCCTTCCCAACTAAAAACGAACGAAATAAACTACCAAGCAACAGCAACCCACCAAATATCCCTTTTTATTTATTGGTGTCCCTATTCTACTAATCACCCAGGCAACATTAATTGGCATATTTCCCATGGTGTGTTCCATGGAAAACTAGGTCAGCTAAGTTTAGGGCTGTGAGCATTTTTAATCTAATGTGGGGATGAATTTTATAGCCTTTCCAGAATTTCTTGGACTAGTGTTCTATAAAACTATGTTTGAAAACTGCTGCCTTTAGAGGGATTTTAAATTTGTCGTTCTTGCCTTCTGTATGTTCACAAGGTACCAAGGTCTGTTGACTCATATAATTTCTCTTGAATCCATCCCTTCCTTTCAGTTTCCCTCTGCCTCAACACTAGTGTAAACCCTTATCAAGTCACACTGTTGTTAAAACCACATTTATGTCATTTCTATCCTCAACAATCTTCCTATGGCTCTTATTTCCCTACAAGTAAAGTCCAGACATTTTGGTTTGATTATCAAGGCTCTCTAGAGTTTAGTCCTAACCTACTTTTTCAATTTTATATCACACTGGTACCCTCCATTATACCCCCAGTTCCAGCTAGGTTGGTGTCCTCATTACTCTTCTAACAATCTCTTAATAAAAATAACCTAACATTTATGTCCTGATATATGAATGCACATATATAATTAATGCCAACTAGTGCATCTGAATCAGAAAACAGCCATTTTGGAAGAATACAAAGTACAGGTAGTTCCTGTCATTCCTAACTCCCCATGCTTCCTGACTTGGAAGTTAGAACTTGAGTACAGAAAAGGCTGGTAATTAACTGCCATTCCAGGAGGACAAAAGTGGATGGCAATCAGGATCCTTCACTGGCTCCATGATTCCCCAGGTTTTAAAGAAAATTTAAGTGGGAGTATGAGGGCCTGGACGGTAAAGAGGGTTGATGGGTAGGCAGGAGAGAGAAGTGGTTAGGGTAGTGGAACAACAAAGAAGCCAATGAAGTGAACTCAGGGTGCTAGCTTCTAACAAAATAATGTAAAAGTTGAGTCCCATGCTGGCTGATAATAGGCCCTCAATATTCTTAAAGAGAAAAAGAGATATCCTTCGGGCCACTGATTTAAAGAAAAGACCCTGTTCAAACCCCTGCCTCTGCTTCCAAGTCTAATTCATTGAATGTTGTAAAATAAAGGATCTGATTTTAAAAAAATACTTGTGTGTGGTGATATGTAGAAGATAATTCAGAATTGAAGAAATCTTCCCATGGAGTGGGGAGTTTTAAGTGCTTTATGTAACAGGGCATATTAAAGGGATGGTCGCTTTCATTAGGGAAAATTAGAGATTTCTTGTAGGAGTTATAATCAGTTTCATTACTTTATGATAAATGCTTCATTCTTTAAAAGGCGACAAACTCATGCACTGCCTTTTCCTTCTCTTTCTTGCATTCCTTTAATCTGTAAGGGGAAGGGACCATTTATAGATAGAAATTACTTAAGAAAGGGAATTTTCCCAAGGAATCAATTTTTTTTTTTCCCTCAGTAAAAGACTTCATAAAGAGTTGGAGCATAAAAATGAAAAAGGAGCCGTGCCTCACACCATACACAAAAACAAATTTAAAACGGATTCAGGACCTAAATGTGCAAAATAAACCATAAAATTCTTAGAAGAAAAAGCAGGGGCAACGCTGTCAAGCCTAGCTTTTAACAATGGATTATGTAACATAATAACAAAAGCACAAACAGCAAAAGAAAAAATAAATAAATGCGACCCTGTAAAAACTAAAAACTTTTGTTCATCAAAAGACTGCCAAAAAAGTGAAAAGACAAGCTACCGACTGGGAGAATATCTTCAGAAAACATATATCCAACAAGAATCTAATAATCAAAATATATGTAAAACGTCAACACTTAACAACAAAAAGATAAATAGCTCAAGCATAAAATGGACAAAGGACTTGAATAGACATTTCACCAAAGAGGACACTCAAATAACCACCAAACACATGAAAAGATGCTCAGCATTCTTAGCTATCAGAGAGATGCAAATCAAAACCACAGTGAAATACCATTTTGTTCCCACTAGGATGGCTAAGGTAAAGAGTTGGAGTATAAAAATGAAATGGGCCATGCCTCACACCATACACAAAAACAAATTCAAAAGTTGTGTGATAGATATATTTACAACAGCGACAAAAACAAAACAGAAGTAACTGCTGAGGCTGCTTATGGTACAACCAAAAACCTCATGGGATTTTGTTTCTTGATTTGGATGTTTAGAGTCATGGTTATATGGGGCATCCCAGTTAATTGGCCTAATAACATGTTTAGTGCTTCCTTTCTACCTCCTAATTCATTGGGTAGTGCCTGGGGTCTTAAAAGCTTGTAAGCGGCCATCTAAGGCACAACAATTGGTCTCTTCATCTGGAGCAACAGAAGAAGAAGGAGCATCAGGAATAGAAGGAGGATATGGAATGTGTGGCTGATTGCCTCCATGAACAACTGCCTCCTTGTGGTGAGACCTAGATGGTGCCTAGCTACCATTACTAAGCATTTTGATCAAGGCTTCAAACTGGTTCATTCTGGTTTGAGCCCCTGCTGAGAATTTGCATTTCCACCTCAGATATACTGAATCAGAATATACATTTTAACGAGATCACTAGGTGATTCTTATGTATAATTAATTTTGAGAACCATTGCTCTACTAGTAGTTCTCTGAATTGATCCCTAACCAGTAGCATTAGCATCACCTGGGAACTTGTTAGAAATGTTAATTCTCAGAAGAATCCTGATCAGAAGGGGGAAAATGCAGAACAGAATTTCAATTCCCATAGTCTCCAGACTTCCTGTAGCCATGAAGGTTGGATGACCCCCTGAAACTATTGCCCTGAGATAATCTTTAAACCTTAAACCAAAAATATCCCCTGAAGTCTTCTTAAAACCAAACAATAGTTTAGCTTAACTAGTGAAAAAAAGTCTGACTTGAGCATTAAGCTTTTTTAGAACTATCTGGGATCAAATTGACAACAGCAACTTGAAATATTAGAAACTTAGGGGGCAGTGAATTTATGCCAGTGGGGAGGAACAACTCAGAAAAGGAGGGTGAGAATGGTTGTACAACTCGAAGAATGTAATCAGTGTCACTAAATGATACATGTGGAAACTGTTGAATTGGTGTATGTTTTGCTGTGTATATTCTCAACAACAACAAAATAAGTAAAATTAAAATAAAACCATTTAGAGGACAGTTGGGAAAACATGGTATTTAAGAATTTTTATTGCTATTGTGCATTGTGGTAACATTGTGATTATGTTTAAATAGGTGTGTCCTTCTCTTTAGAGGTATTTACTGAAATATGTACAAACCAAAACCAAACCTGTTGCTATCGAGTCGATTCCAACTCACAGCAATCCTATAGGACAGAGTAGAACTGCCCCATAGGGTTTCCAAGGAGTGACTGGTGGATTCAAACTGCCAACCTTTGGTTAGCAGCTGAGCTCTTAACCACTGTGACACGTCATGCCAGGGCTTCTGGAATATGTATAGATGAAATAATACAGTGATTCTAAAAGTGTGGTCCCCATACCAGGAGCATCAGTATCACCTGGGAACTTATGAGAAGGGCATATTCTTGGTCCCATCCCAGATCTACTGAATTAGACTCTGGAAGTAGAGCTCAGTAATCTGTGTTTTAACAAGCCCTCCAGATGATTTGGAGCCCTGGTGGTGCAGTGGTTAATGGCTCAGCTGCTAACCAGAATATTAGCAGTTTGAATCCACCAGCCACTCTTTGGAAACCCTATGGGGATGTTCTACTCTCCTATAGGATCACTTTGAGTTGGAATCGATTTGACAACAGTGGGTTTGGTTTTTTGGTTTTCCAGATAATTTTGATGCATGCTAAAGTTTGAGAACCACTGTAATGTCTTGAATTTGCTTCAAAATAATTAGAAGAAGGGATAATGGGTTTGTAGGAGTATAGATGAAACAAGATTGGCCATGAATTGATAATTGAACTGGGTAATGAGTGCATCAGAATTCATTGTACTGTATGCTCTACTTTTGTATGGATTTGGAAGTTTTCTATAATAAAAGTTTTTTAAAATTAAAAAAAAAGTTGGAGCATAATTTAATAGGCACTTATCCTTTTCACGACTATTGCTTGTAAGGTTCTACTTGAATGTGTTTTGAAGGAATAATAGAATGATGTGACTCCCAAGTCAATTAGTTTTCAAAGGTGTCCTGAAGCCACTTCTGAGCTAGTGTTCCCTGGAGTAACCTGGCTAGTTTTCTTCTGGGCTGTGAAACAGAAAGCTTCTAAGAGAAGGTGTTTGGCACTATGTTCTTCCAAAACGTATTGCCTAGCCATGCCATTGTTGATGGTCCTTCTAGTATTGTGTAGAAAGTAGTGATTACCAGAATTTTGGGGTGTTATGATTGGAAAACAAACTAGGCCCTAGTGAGAAAAATGGAGCCCTGGTGGCACAGTGGTTAAAAGCTTGGCTGCTAACTAAAAGGTCGGCAGTTCGAATCCACCAACCACTCCTTGGAAACCCTGTGGGGCAGTTCTACTCTGTCCTGTAGGATTGTTATGAGTCGGAATCAACTCGAAGACAACAGTTTTTGTTTTTTTTTTTTTTTTGAGACTTAAAATTTGTGACTGTTTTTTTTCCCCATGGGTGAAGGAGTTGAGTCACACAATTCCCCTTTACACTTATTCTGAAGTTCAGTTTGTTCTTTAGGTAAAATGTCTAGGTAATTATTTCTGTGGACTCTTAAAGGTAAGTCTTGGCTAGCTTAGAAAAAATAAAAGTGATATCATAGTGAAGCCTTTCTAGGCCGTAGGGTATGGTTTAGAATACTCTTACAGCCTTACGGTTTTTGAGCTGACTTGCTTTTTTTCTCTAGGAAGAATGTCCTCTATAGGATGGTTGGCTTATTTTTACATAAAACTGTTGGAGCTTGGTGTTTCTCTTTTTTAACTTGAAGGAGTCACGAACTGCAGGTTTAGATTCCACTTTTAGCTGCAATCTGCTCTTTTGTGTACCTATAAAGTAAATGCCATGTAAATAGGAACCCAGGATAGGGTTACTTGTTCTCAAAAGGTCATGTACCAACTGCAATTGCTGAGTAAGTGTTCCTGCATCTAGGGATGTTTATAACAGTCATGTTTCCATTTATTTCTGCAGAGTGTAGTGAAGCTGATGAGGGGACTGCTACACTGCATGATCAGACAGGTATGACTATTGACGGTTTCCTTTCTAATAAAAGCATACTGTAAAATAAGATCTCTACCCCTTAGAGAATGTTTGTAGCTTTTATTTTTTAAATTTCACAAATAGTACACACTAATTTTAGAAAATTTGGAAAATCAAGGGGAAAAATGTCACCCACTGGCATGTTTCTAGTCTTTTTTTTTTCTCGCTACATGATTTTTTAACATGCTTTATCATTACTGTACATGCAATTATGTGTATTGGGTGAAAGATAATACAAGTCTATAAGCCCTTATCTGAAACTCTTGGGGCCAGATTAACTTTAGAATTCAGAATTTTTAAGATTTTCAAAAGGTAGCACGGTGCATATGCCATATGTTATGCCCCCAGGGAGCCCAGGACAGTACTCTGTAATCAGAAAATTAATATCTCTGTCGGGAAATAGGCATATTCACACCAAGTGGAATAAATGTTAGTTGCCATGGAGTCAGTTTCCACTCATGGCAACCCCATGTGTGAAGAGTAGAGCTGCTCCATAGGGTTTTCAAGGTTGTGACTTGTCAGAAGCAGATCGCCAGGCCTGTCTTCCGAAAACCTTATGTTTTAATTTCTTTGTGTTTTATTTTTAACAGTAGTAACTACTGTATCTTTAAATACGGTAGGAAATTAGTGATTTTTAAACCTATTTTATAAAGTTAATGCAATCTAATATCTAAAAAAAAAAAAGGGGGAGGGGGGTTGGAAATAAATGTGAAATTGCCCGATAGCAAGAGCACTGATAAAGAAGTTCAAAAGCCTAGAATTGACTTTCTTCTACTTTAGACTTACGTGCCCATGGATGGTAACTTTATCAGTCTGGGCCTCAGTTTCTCCTAATAAAATATAATCTTGATCTCAATAAGATACAGCTCAGAATCAATGTGTGCAACATACTTTAAGATCTCCTAGAATAAAAATAAAACACTTTGGTATGAAGACAAAATATCATAAACTCAAAAAATAAATGATAGACTACTAAAAATATTTGTAACACATATGAGAAAGATTAACATCCATAATATACAAGAACTCCTCAAATAGAGACAACCCCAAAGAAAAACAGGAAATATATAACAGGCAATTCACAGAAGACGAAATGCGAGTTTGCAATCTACAAATGAAAGGATGCTCAACTTCACTCAAGGTCAGGAAAATGCAAATTGCTGCAAAGAGATACAAGTCCATGATCCTAAAATCTAAAAACACTTTGAAAGCATATAGGGAGATCCTTCTGATTCTTAAAAAAAATGACTCAATGTAGGCTAGTTATAGTGAAGCTTTTAAAGAGAAGGGGAGGGAGTAGGATAGAAAATTTGCCATTGGCTACTCTTAACATGATTGAACCATGCCCCCTACCCTTTACTGAGATCAGCTGGCATCAGGTTACTAGGTAGTCACTGGCCTGGGTGGGGGCTTCATTTGTACAAATCTTTAGGTGTAGTTTTTTTGCTTAATTAATTCAAGTTTCCATGATGACAAAGTACTTACAGGTTATTGATTTAGCATTAAAAAGTAATTCAACAAAATTTGGCCCTTTACATATTTGTAGCTATGAGACCTCTTGAAATTAAAATTATGGGTGCACATAGTCTTTTTCATTAAATCATGAGATTATGGGTTTGTTATTGACTACCCTTTTTGAGCCAGAAAAGGCAAATTGACTATGTTGCAGAGTAGTTAGCAGTTCCTGGTAAAAAACAAACAAAAAACCCAAGTTAATAGTTTTTCAGTTTTGGGTCAAGCTTTTACTGTTAATTTTGGGCTTGTGGGTAAGAAAAACCCTTTGAAATAAAACTAAGATGTCTGTTTTTAATTTTATTTTACACTACCATATATCAGATGCACAAGTAATCAAATCTAAGTTTCAGAAATTAAGTTCTTTCCTTTGCCCTTATCCAATGGTTCAGCTTTTTGTCATAGCTTTTATCTCTCTGTGTATCTCTCCCCAGTTGCTTTCATTACTCCTCCAAAGTAAACCTTCTTGATTTAATTTATCTCAAAATCCTACTTCTGTTTCAGGAACAAATGTCTGTTTTTCACACTCAGTTATTTCTTACTAAGCTTTTCTCATTCAGCCACTCTGAATCTAGTTTATGTCTAACCAACCAGTTGCCATCAAGTCGATTCTGACTCATGGTGACCCCATTTGTGTCCTAGTAGAGCTGTGCTCCACAGAGTTTTCAATGAGTTTTTGGAAGTAAATCACCAGGCCTTTCTTCCAAGGCGCCTCTGGGTAGACTCGAACCTCCCACCTTTCTATTAGCAGCCTAGCACGTTAACCGTTTACACCACCCAGGGACTTTAGTTTATCTATCTACCCTGTGGCAAAACAATCATCTGAAGAGTGAAAGAGAAGCAAAGAATAGGAAATAGGTAGTTTTGACTGGTATTATTTTCTAATTAAATTGATTAAATTAAAAAACAAAACAAAAAAAGATTTTCCCAATAGCATTAGTGTAGGAAAAAGAAGTGAGAATGCATTTTAAATATTAGCAATTGCCTAAAGAAGGAGTGCAATGGTATTTGCTAGAGTACTAAAGAAGTGTGATGCATGGGTTGATTTTTCAGCATATCATTCTTTTACTGTTACTTGTTTTTTTCAGGTGGATAAAGTAGAATCCTTCAAGTATAGTCAGAGCACCAAGGATAGCCTCCATGCCAAGTACAACACCAAGACGTGTGCCACTGTAGTGGGTGATGACCAATGGGGACACCTACAATTGGATGCTACCTCTGTGTACCTGCTCTTTTTAGCACAAATGACTGCTTCAGGTCAGTGCAAGGAGAGAAGTACCGGAAGCTCCCACAGTGTGGAGCAATTGGTCGGGCACACATGGCTTCTCCAAAGGTATTGAACAGAAGACAAGTTGACATAGCTCAGAAATGAACCTTGGAAAATATAACATTTTGTTAATTTTATAGAGTGAGAAAAAACTCTTTGAGGTCTAGTTAATATTCTTTTACATTGAGAAACAAGTCTGGGGTACTGATTAATATTCTCTTAAATTGAGAAACAGGAAGTCTGGGGTAGATTTTCTTTAGATGGGTATTTTGTCCTTTTATTAATCCTTAGATACTGTGAGATGGGAAAAGAAAGACTAGAGTTTATTGCTTGTTCTCATACTGTGCACTGACAAACCTACAGTTAGTATGAATATAAATGTAATCACCTACTTTTATACTACTCTTATATAAATATCGTATAAACAAGACATATGTCTATAGTAATCTAAATTATATTAAGCAAATCAGCTTAGGAATTAGAAATCAAATATATATTTTTTACTACTGAATAATGCAGATGGTTTTGTTATTAGTTTTAGATGCTTTACCTGAAAAAGGAAAATGTAGGAAACAACCCAGTTCCCTTTTATTTTTTCTAAATTGGGGAGACAATGAATCTTATTATACCCAGTTTGCAAATTAAATGAGACCTTTTCCAGATCTTCCTGAGTATGTAAAATGTACTTCTCATAATACTACAGTTTGATATTTCAATTTCTTTATCTTCTTATCTGGTTGCAGAGATCCTTGGTTCTAAAAGTATTCAGGGTGGGAATTACCCCAGAATGCTCTTCTCCTTTTCTTCAGAAATAAATATTCAGTGATAAAGCCTTCCTTTTTTCCCTCTAAAACACATAGACCAGAGGCTGAGTAACCTTTTCTCAAAATTAGGAACTGGTTTTCCATATACTCTCTCCTTTTAGAGGTGAATTTTTCTCCCTGAATAAATACATGTTTTAAGTTTTATTTATTTAAATAGAGTGACAGCTATAACTCCATTTCTAATGTTATTTTAATACCACTCTGGAGTCTTTTCTACAAAACAAACAGTGTCTAAATATCCTTAT
The DNA here is from genome assembly GCF_000243295.1 of Trichechus manatus latirostris. Lineage (NCBI taxonomy): Eukaryota > Metazoa > Chordata > Mammalia > Sirenia > Trichechidae > Trichechus > Trichechus manatus. Next base: position 9,829,971 of record NW_004444006.1, on the reverse strand, counting down.
GATTTTTTTTTATTTTGAGCCCAGAATGGAAGCAGAAGTATATTAAAGAGACTTATAAGAGACATATTCTTTCATTCAACAAATGTTTATTGATTTCTGACTTAATGTTTGATTTTCAGCTCAGTCAACTGACTTTGATAGGTGCTTGGAATATAAAGGCAAATGAGTAGGTGTTATTTGAGCAGAACTTTGAGGAATGAGTAGAAATTCACAAGTCAGAGAAGGGAAGGGAATAGCATGAATATAGCACAGAAGTTTGAAAGTTACTGGGCTTCAAGGTAAGTGTCTTTAGTTATTTAGTGCTGCTATACCGCAAGTGTATGACTTTAACAAACAGAAATTTATTTTCTCACAGTTTAGGAGGCTAACAGTCCAAATTCAGGGCGTCAGCTCTAGGGGAAGGTTTTTTGTCTCTGTTAGCTTTGGAGGAAGGTCCTTCTCTCTTTTGAGCTTCTGCTCCTGGACAGTCTTCATGTGATTGGCATCCTGTTCGTCCCTCTCTGCTCTGCTCGTTTGTTTAATCTCTTTTATATCTCAAAAGAAATTGACTCAAGATATACCCTGACTAACCCTGCCTCATTAATGTAACAAATACACCCCATTCCCAAATGGGATTATAACCACAGGCATAGAAGTTAGGATTTAAAACACATATTTTTGGGAGACACAGTTCAACCCATAACATTAAGGCTAGGTGTCTTCTATGGTTAGAGTGTAGATGCATCTGGAGGGATGGCAAATGATGAAGCTAGAAAGTTGGAGCTAGCTTTTTAAAGCCTGTGTACCTTTTTACATTAATGTGGAATGTAAAGGAGGCTATAAGGAGTTTGGAGTTTAGTCTGCAGTCAATAGAGCCATTCAAAATAGATAATAAATGAAAGTTTAGATTCACTCCAGTAGCTGGGAGTAGATGGGAGAGAAAATTAATATGGAGGACTAGTTAGGAGGTTAGTAAAATACTTTACACAAGACATGATGCAGAATTTATGTAAGGCAGTTGCTTTGAGAATGGAAAGGATAGATGTCAGAGATAATCAGTAGGTAGAGTATGAAAGATATTCATGGAAGATTTAGCAATGTACAGAATGTACAGAAATGATTTGTACATTTCTGAGTCCTTAAAAATTTCAACCTTGTTGAAAGAGAGGCTTAGACAGAAGGTGACTGCCATTCCAGGATGGTGGCATGATGAGCTCTGTGGACCCTCTCCCCAGCAAAATAATCATCAGTGGTGAAAATTATGAATAACAACAACAAACCATTTGAAACCACTGGAAATTCTTTTAAAGGCATACATACAGTAAATGGAGAAACATTTATTCAAGGAAATCACTAAATCTTGGTGAGAGCAGCAAGAGAGCATGGCATTTGAGCCACAACCCACTCCCTCCCCTAGCTCCCAGTCTAGAACTGTGGTATCTCCCCAGGAGGGACAGGCTGCTGGCGTTTCTCATCCTCCCCAGCTCTGTGCTGCAGAAACTCTAGTCCAGGTAAGAGCAGCAGAGAAGTCTGGTCTCCCTTCACCCAGACCCCACTCATAGAGCAGAAACTGTATCCCAGTTAGGGCAGGCTGACTAGTAGTCAGCCCGGCTCACTAGTAGAGCAGAGGTTCCACATCAGGAGAGGCAACCTGAAAAGACCAGAGACTACCGCCCCTGGCCAGCATTCCATTTGTAAAGCAGAGGCGTCACTCTGAGAGAAATGGGCCACTGTTCCTGTCCCCAGCTTTAGAGCATTGGTACAGAGGTTTGCCCAGGGGAAAGGCAGGCTATAAGAACAGAGACATCCATAGCTTTTCCCAAGGGAACTGAATTTATTTGGAACAGAGTGTATAGAAGTTCAGGCCTAATGGTACTCTCAAAAACAATAGAGATTTTGGTTGTAAACATTTAAGAGGAGGCTTATAGCTCCATAAGAGCAACAAACTAAATGGTGGACCAGCTAGAAGTTTAACAGAGAGAACCAAGGAAAGAGATAACTAAGAAGATCCCTCCTGGGGTTGGAATAAGCTTCAAAAATTGAAAAGGGGCCCAAATTTAATTGGATCAGAATGTGGAACAACTTATGTTCCAGGACATTGTTGAAAACAATAGAGTAATCTGCTGGTAATATAATAGAGTCTAACAGCTGTATCTAACAGCTGTATATGAAGCCCTGGTGGCTCAGTGGTTAAGAGCTACAGCAAGCTGTGGCTGCTAACCAAAAGGTCAGCAGTTCGAATCCACCAGCTGCTCTTTGGAAACGCTATGGGGCAGTTCTACTCTGTCCTGTAGGGTCACTATGAGTCGGAATTGACTTGATGGCAATGGGTTTGGTTTTTGGTTTTAACAGCTCTATATAATACCAACAGAGGCAGACAACAGAGAGATCAGAGAAAGAGACAGTCAAAGAGGTCCCTGCTAAAACCACTGTCATCCCAGGGTGACGGAGTGCATACCCAAGGCTGCACCCTCTGAAGAGTGATACCAGAGCCTGCACACTGCACAGTAAATAGAGTTCACTGAAATAGTCCAGCCAAGTCACTAAACAAATAATAAGAGAAAAAATAAGTCCCAGAGAGAGAGAGATCAGTATCCAGAGGTCCTACAATAACGGCTGAAAACTTCCCAGATTTGATAAAAACCATCTACACATCCAGGAAGTTTTAAAAACTCCAAATAGGATAAACAGAAAGAGAGCTACACCCAGAAACATCATAGTAAGAATGTTGAAAGACAAAGAGAAAATCTTGAAAGCAACACAAGAAAATTTGTCATGTACAAGGGAGCCCCAATAAGATTAACAGCTGATGTCTCATCAGAAAGTGCAAAGGTCAGAAGGCAGTGAGACAACATATTAAGAGGGCTAAAGAAAATAACTGTCAACCAGGAATCTTATACCAAGCAAAACTATCTTTCAAAAATGAAGCAAAATAAAGACGAAAAACTGAGAAGATTTGTTGCTAGCAGACTTGCCTTGGAAGAAATACTAAAAGAAGTTCTTCAGACTGAAAGTAGGTGGCCCCAGACAGTACTTCAAATCCGGCCACAACTAGACCGCCAGTAAAAGTAAATATAAGAAACAGTATAATTGCATATTTCTTCTCCTTTTTTCTCTTAAATGATCTAAAAATCAATTGTATAAAACAATATCTTTATAATTGTACTGATGGTTTATAGCATATAAAAATTTAATGTATTTGACAATAATAGCACAAAGGAAGTAGATGGGTGACAAAGTTATACTGAAGTAAGGAAATGACACCAGATGGTAAATTGAATCTAAAGGAACAAATGAGGAGAACCAGAAATGGTAAATGAGAAGGTTACTGTAACAAACTGTATAAATATGTAATTGCTCTCCTTTCTTTTCTCAGCTTCTTTAAAAGACATAATATTATATAAGTAATAATTATAAAAATGTATTGTTGATTTTGTAACATATATAAATATAATATGTATAACAATAATAGCACGGAAAAGGAGAAGCAAAAAGAGCTATATAGGAGTAATGTTCCTATATTTCACTGGAATTAAGTTAGTATAAACATGAAGTAGATCCTGATAAGTTAAGATCTGTATTATAAGATCTAGAAAACAACTTTAAAAGTAGTGAAAAAATAAATCAAGGAAATAAAACATTGCATTAGAGAATATTCACTTGTTGCAAAATAAAGCTGTAAAGGAGGAACAGAGGGAAGAAAAGACATGAGGCATATAGGAAACAAAAAGCAAAATAACAGATGTAAATCCAACTATATCAATAATAACAGTAAATATGAGTAGATTAAATAATCCAGTCAAAAGGCACTGATTGTCAGATGGTGTAAAAATACAAGATCCAAATACATGGTGTCTATAAAAAAACAAACCAAACCAAACCCATTGCCATCAAGTCAATTCTGACTCATAGCAACCCTGTAAGACAGAGTAGAACCACCCTATAGGGTTTCCAAGGAGCAGCTGGTGGTTCCAAACTGCCAACCTTTTGGTTACAGCCGAGTTCTTAACCACTGCACCACTATGGTGTCTACGGGAGACACATTTTAGAATCAGAGATATAAATTGGTGGTTGAAACTAAAAGGATTGACAATGATATATCATGCACACAGCAGCCATAAGAAAGCTGAAGTACCTATAATAATCTCAGGTAAAAAAGACTTTAAAACAAATGTTACTAGACTCATGGGACAACTCAATCAGTTGGCATAACATAGTTTATGAAGTTCACATTCTACATCCTAGTTTGCAGAGTAGCGTCTAGGGTCTTAAAGGCTTGTGAGTGGCCAGCTAAGATACAACTATTGGTCTCTACTTGTCTGGAGCAAAAGAGAAAGAAGGAGACCAAAGATCCAAAGAAGAAAGTACTCTACAGGACTAATAGCCCGCACAAACCACATCCTCACCTATCCTGAGATCGCTGGTGAATTCTACCAGACATTTAAAGAATAAAATAATGAATACAAATTCATCACAAACACTTTCAAAAAATAAAAGAGGAGGCATTACTTGCAACTTTATTCTATGAGGCCAGCATTACCTAGGTGGGGCAATTAGGCAAGAAAAAGAAATAAAAGGCATCAGATAAAGTAAGAAGCAAAACTATCTATTTGCAGATGACATGATCTTATATATGGAAAATTATTTTAAAAAAAAACACAAAAAAAAACTAGAACTAACAAATGAGTTCCATAAGGTAGCAGGGTATAAGGTCAATATACAAAAATTAGTTGTATTTCTGTACTGTTGTTGTTATGTGCTGTTGAGTCGGTTCCAACTCATAGTGACCTTATAGGACAGAGTAGAACTGCCCCATAGGATTTCCAGGGAGTGGCTGGTGGATTTGAACTGCTGACTTTTTGGTTAGCAGTGGCACTCTTACCCACTACACCACCAGGGTGTACACTAGCAGTGAACAATCCAAAAGTGAAATTAAGAAGATAATTCCTATTACCATAGCATCAAAAAGAATAAAATAGGAATAAATTTAACAAAAGAGGTACAAGACTTGTACACAGAAAACTAAAAAACATTATTGAAATAAAGAAGATCTAAAGAAATGGAAAGACATCCCATGTTCATGGTCAAAAGACTTAATATTGCTAAGATAGGAACTGATGATTAAATCTTAAAAATATGATATATCCATACAATGAAATATTTTCCGGCAATGAAAAGGAATGAAGTCCTGATACATGCTACAACATGGATGAACCCTGAAAACAATGCTAAGTGAAAGAAGTCAGACACAAAAGGCCACATATCGTGTGGCTCCATTTATATGAAAGGCAAACCTATAGAGACAGAAAGTTGATTCATGGTTGCCTAGGGTGAGGAGGAGGAAGAGATTAGGAACTAACTGCTAATGGGCATGGGGTTTCTTTTTAGAGTGATATAAATGTTCAGAAATTGTGGTGGTGGTTGCACACATTGAATTGTATGGTATGGTACGTGAAATAAAGTTTTTAAAAAATAAGGGAGAAAAAGGTTTAATGTCAAACAGGTAAGTTCAAGTCAATCCTCGGTAGAGTAAGCCTCTGAGCAAGCCCCTTTTCTGGAGCCCTGCATATTTTAGAATGCTTTGTACAACACTTTGGTATAACCCAGCCCTACCTCATTTCACATGTGTTTACTTCTGCATCCTCTGTTCTACAAGCAGTGCCTTGGCTGTACAGAAGGGAAAGAATCCAGAGGTCCTGCAGCTTTGATCTTGCGTTGATAGCCATGTCCCTCTGCGGTAGTTAAGGGAGCTGTTTAAATTCATTCAGTAGATTGTTATAGAACATCTGCTGTTCCGTACTGTTTAATACCGTCCAGAGTACTATGTGAGATACTTTTAGGGACTACAAATGCAAATAAGATATGGTCCTTCCCTGCACATTCAGGTACATAACAGCAAGAAAGAAAAATTCTATGAAAGTGCAGAAGAGGTGATTAATAACAGCATCACAGAGGAGATGACATTTCAGCTGGGCCTTGAAAGAATGGTAGGATTTCAAGATGTGGAGAGGAGGGGAAGGCCATTTCAACAGCAGGAATAGCATGAGCAAAGGGACAGGTGGTAGAACATGTGTGGCATTTATGTGATGTAGTGATTAGGTGTGATACAAGTCTTAGAGATGGACAAAACCAATTTCACATTTTCTGCCTTCTCTCAGTCTCTGCTTACTTTGGCACACAAAGGTGACAAGATTGTAAAGCCTGATGTCCTATATCACTTTCTCTTCTCTTTTTTCCTCTCTGTCTAAGAGGTTAAGGTTATTACTGCTACAAGAAAAACCTTTGTCCTGCTCCTTCTGCCCTGTGCTATGGTTGCTATTTTAGCACAGCCATGGATCAGGAGGAGTTTGCAATTGGTTGATACTGATCATATAGTTCTTTTTAGGTCTGAAGTTCCACAGTTCTTTGATTTAAAATATCTGTCCATAGGTCAAAGATTTAAATATGAAAAATGGAACTGTAAAAGTACTAGAAACATTTATGGGATAAAACTTTTATATAAAAGTTTGAGAAGAAAAATATACTATAAACAAGATAAAACTTTAAACAAACTAGTTAAACTACTTGCAACACATGAGGGACAAAAGAATAATTTTCTTAATTTCATTAAAATATCAATAACAGAAAGACTAGCAATTAAGTAGAAATTGAATTGAACTTCAGATTAAACTACAAGGAGATTCTATTTCTCATCCATTAGCGTGATCAAAGATCGAAAACTTTTATTATAGCCTGTGCTGGCAATAATGTAGGGAAACAGGTGGTCAGTGTTGGTTGGTACCTGTTTGCAGAGTGACTTAGTGATAATTATCATCAAAATTTAATATACACATGCTGAAGTGTTTAGGGGAAAATGTACTGATAATCTGCAGCTTTGAGAAGTATCAAAAAATAAGGTGGATTGATGAATGAATGTGTAAAGGGATGGATAGATATGTGAGAAAATATAATAAATGTTAATGATAGAATCCAGATGGTTATGGATTAAATTGTGTCCCCCTAAAATATGTGTTGGAATCCTAACCCTTATACCTGGTGGATGTAATCTTGTTTGAAAATAGGGCTTTCTTTGTTATGTCAATTACATTATACCTGAGTAGGATAGGTTCTAAATCTAATTACTTCTGAGTTCTAAAAAGAGCAGATTAGACACAGGCACACAGACACAGGGGGAAGACAGTAGCTGTTTGACTACTTAGGTAAATGAACCTACCTGAGTCCAGGAACTCCGAAGATTGCCACTACTAGAAGCTGAAATAGACTAAGAAGGACCTCCCCCTAGAGTCACACCCTGAATTTGAATTTACAGCCTCCTGAACTGTGAGAAAATAAATTTCTCTTCTTTAAAGCCACCCGCTTGTGGTGTTTGTATTACAGCAGAACTAGGAAACTAAGACACAGGTGTTTGCTGTAAAAATTTTTTTATCTGCTCTGTTTTATTGACATTTTTCATGATAAAATGTTGGAAAAAAGTATCATGCCTAAGTCTTTTGATGTGACAATTGTACTTCTAAGAATTTACTCTGATGATACACTAGCACGTACGTACAAAGATGTCTATACACAGAAATTCACTGCAGCATTGGTTGTAGTCACAAAGGATTAGATACAACCTAAGTGTCTTTTAACAGGGAACTGGTTACAGGCACAGCCCTTCAGTGGAATGTTATGTTTAACTGTTTAAAAAAAAATGAGGCAGATATATTTGAAATTATCTCTAAGTTGTATATGAAAAAAGCAAGGTGTAGTATAATACACTACCATTTTTATAAAGAAAGAGGGGTACTATATGTATATTTGTATATGCATAATATATCTCTGAAAGGATACAGGAAACTGATAACAGTGGTTTCTTCTGGAGAGGAGAACTAGCAGGGTGGAGGATGATGTGATTCGAGGTGGGAGGAAGACTTTCACTGTATGCTTTTTGGTACCGTTTGAATTTTTTTGGTGAAAGAGTGACTTATAAAGGGCTTATTCTAAGAATTGTTTCTGAACTGGAATGAGGGTCATGCAAGAGGTTTAAGGTGGAGTTCATTTGAAAGCTGGCATTAAACATTTGACAACCACTTTACATCATGTTTCTAAGAATGTCAGAGAACTTTTTCCACTCCCAAGTCTTCTTAAAGAAGCTTTAATATCTAGATCTAATTACTATAGTTTATGCCCATTTCTTAGCAAACTGGAAATTCTTTACTTTGTCTGGGTATAATATTATATAGCTGGCACCTGTAATCATTTCCATTAAACCAACATCCTTATTTTTATGAAAACTGTGGTTATAAACATTTTGTTTTAATAAAATAGTTTCAGCCAGGAAAATGTGAGAAGCTTAAAATTTTAGTTTCTGCAGCTGCCCAGTCTTCACTTCTTTCTCCTGCTTGTTTGTAGGCTTTCTCCTGCTTGTTTATAGCTTAGAAAAATAACCTTCTGGTTTTTCAATATTGAAATGATTTCTAGTTTAGAATCAAGTGTTCTAAACAAAGGCTTTAGATAATATGTACACAGTAATATTTATTGTTTCAAAAGAGGTGTTTAAAAAGTTAATTGCTTAATAAAGCCTCCAGTAAACAAGTTGCCGTTGAGTGAACTCCAACTCATGGTGGATCCCATACGTGTCAGAGTAGAAACTGTGCTCCATAGGGTTTTCAAGGGCTGATTTTCAGAAGTAGATCACCAGACCTTTCTTCCAAGATGCCTCTGGGTGGACTTGAACCTCCAACCTTTCAGTTAGCAGCTGAGCATGTTAAGTTTGCACCACTCAGGGACTCCTAATAAAGCTAACACCTGTAAAAGTTTCAGTGCTCAGGATTTAGTATTTTTATAATAATTTTATAAATTATTTTCATGTTCTGCTTTGTTTAATGAGTTTGCTTTTTTATATAACTTTTTAAATTTTAAAAATAGTACGTGTCCATTGTAGAATACTGTAAAATTACAAAGATGTGCAAAACACAATAAAGCTACTTTCAATCTCACCACCAGAGATAACTACTATTAAAATGTTTTTTCTGCCTGTGTGTGTAGTTAGAGTTTTTAAACAAAAACAGATCATATTGTACATATTAAGATGGCAGTACAGCTTCTTGCTTAGGCCCTCAGTCTCTGAAAGTGAAACCAAAGTCGACAGTCAATTGAGTCATGACTCCACTATTTATTAGTTATAATATTTAGAGAGACAAATATTTAACCTCTCTAAGCCTCATGGAGAAAATAGAGGTTCCCACTCCTTTGGGTTGTTGCAAAAATTAAACAGATAGTGAATTCAAATCACTTCCTTTGTAAGCTATAAGTATTTTTGTATAGGTTACATTTAGAATAGCTATAATTTTTAATCCAAAAAACATGGTTTTCTACTTAAAATCATACTTTTTAATCTATTTCTTGTTTAATATTTAGACTCACTCCAACTCTGTTTTGAAATATCACTCTTTTTCCAGGTACCTAGATTTGTACATTTAAGTGCATTATAAATTAGTTACCTATAGAATCAAGATTCTGAGACTTTGTACTAAAACCTTGAAATAACAGTTAAAATTCCTCACTTTTAAAATATCCTTATATCTCACTTAGTTGGACACTACCTTAGGACTAAATTGTGATCGTATTTTTATGGTTTAGGGATCAAAGTGCCTTCCACTGTTCCTAAGCAGGAGTAGGAGTACTTGGAGTAGTAAATTCAGTTAGTTACTACGGTTGCATATAAAGCTTATAGTGATAATTGACCAGCTCTATATCCTTATTCCCTTTTTCTTCAGGACTCCATATCATCCACAGCCTAGATGAAGTCAACTTCATACAGAACCTTGTGTTTTACATTGAAGCTGCATATAAAACTGCAGTAAGTACTCATTTTGGAATGGATTTTAAACATGATATTTTTGTGTTTAACACTACATTAAAACTGTTAATGCTACCCTTCATAGTAAACCAATCTAAACGACTTCTGGCAGAAGCTGTCTTCAACCTGTTTCTTTACTAATATCAGTCATCCTTTGTTCCCTTCTCCCCAGGGGATTACAGAGCCAAAAGGGTCAAGGTTCTATGCTTTCATTCCTTCCAAATTCTGTGGTATCTCATGGTATGCATTTGGCAATGTAGGGCTAAATTGTCTTATTTTAATAGTTTAACATCTTAAACAGGAGTAAAATGATTAGGGAGTATTATGAACCAGTTAGCTACTTAGAAATAAAATTTAGTCATATATTTGTAAGCATCGATTCAGAGTTTACTGTACAAAAAGGTTACTTTTTCTTACAAATACCATGTAAAGTAGGTTTATATTAAATAATAATATATTTAACATCTCTGTGTAAAATTATGTGTTAGATGCTTAAATGGATAATTTCTTTTGTAAGAATCAGCACAAAGCTGGTTCCTATGAGGCAGAGGTTAAAGATGTCCTAAATGTCCAACTTTTCCAAGCTGCTGTACCATTCTAACATCAACTAATCCCTCTCCCCTCAGCACTCTCCCTCCCATCTTTGGGTTCCCTAATTAGCTGCAACATCTCACAGAACTCAGGAACCATTTAAATGGCTCTCTTGTGTGGTTGTGGAGGCTGGCAAATCCCAAATTCATGTTTCAGGCATAGATTTCTCCCTGGCCCTCAGTCTCTGTCCAAAGGCACTCAGCTTTCTTGCTCCATGGGCCGGAAAGCCCACTGCCCTGTCTCGTGCTGGTCTCTCCTTCCTTGCTGGTGGTGGGCTCTTCTCTTTCCTGCCTCTGGTGTGGCTCATTTCAAGCCCAGCGGAATGGCAAAACTGACCAATCCCTTTGGTGGGCCACAATTACCCTATCACACAGTCCCGCCCAATCACCTAGGTGGGAATTACAAGACCATGGCTAGAAAGGCCACACACAAAGTACTCAATCACAGTGCAACACTGTACAGGAATGTGTATTTTTTTCTTCACTTTAACATAGACAGGTGTTCGTTTTTTGCTGTTGTTCACTGAAGTTTTATTCATAATTGTCTGAACTGGAAACAACCCAAATGTCCTTCAACAGGTAAATGGATAAACAAATTGTGGTATATCCATACGATGGGATACCACTCAGCAAGGAAAAGGAATGAACTATTGGTACATGCAACAACATGGATGAATCTCAAAGGCATGCTTAGTGAAAGAAGCCAGACAAAAAATGTACATACTGTATGATACCACTAATATAAAATCCTAAAAATTTATAATGACAGAAAGCATATCAGTGGTTACCTCAGGACAGGGATGGACGGGGTATGAGAAAACTTTGAGGGGTGATGAAAATGTTCATTATCTTGATTGTGGTGATGATTTCAACAGGTGTAGACATACACTAAAATACAGTTTAAATACGTGCAGCTTTTGTACATCAGTTATAAAAAATAAAGATCAGTTACTACAATAAAGATAAAAAATTATTATTTGTGGAATGAATAAATGTCATAACTTATTCCAGGACAGTACTAGAAACACACTACCAGAGTTGTCTTCTCTGATTGCTCCTTTGCTTCCATCTCTTACTAACCAGCCTTTTCCCTAACGACCAATATGTCCTTTTTTTTTTTAATAGATAATTATCTTTTAAAGTGATTTAAGTAAAAAGAAAACATCTCATTTATTTACTCATAGTTACCAGTTCTGGTGCTCTTCATTCCTTTGTATAGATTCAGCTTTCCATCAGTATCATTTTCTTTTTGCCTGAAGAACTTCCTTTTACATTTCTTGTAGTGCAGGTCTGTTGGTGATGAATTCTTTCAGCTTTTACATGACTGAAAAAATTTTGTTTTACCTTCCTTTTTGAAAGATATTTACACTAGGTATAGAATTTTATGTTGGTGAGTTTTTCTTTAAAGATGTTGTTCTACTGCCTTCTCACTTGCATTGTTTCTGACACGAAATTTATTGTCACCTTTACCTTTGTTCCTCTGTACATATGCCTTTTCCCACTGGCTGCTTTAAGAATTTTCTTTTTATTACTAATTTTAAGCAATTTGATTATGATGTTCCTTGGTGTAGCTTTCTTTGTGTTTTTTGTACGTGGAATTTATTTAGCTTCATGAATCTGTGAATTTATAGTTTTCATCAAAAACTTTCAGCAGTTATTTTTTTCCTGTGTTTTTTCTGTTGTGTACCCCCCCACCTCCTTTTTTTCTCTCTGTGTTTAGTTTTGGGTAATTTCTGTTGCTATTCCTTCAAGTTCACTGATCTTTTCATTTGCAGTGTCTAATTTGTCATTAATCCCACCTAGTGTATTTTTCATCTCAGACATAGTTTCATCTCTAGAAGTTTGATTTAGGTCTTTTTTTATATCCTCTATGTGCCTACTTTTTGAACATATGGAATACAGTTATGATAAATATTTTAATATCCTTGTATGCTTATTCTCACATCTGTGTCAGTTCCAGGTTAGTTTTAATTGATTGATTTCTCTCCTCATTATGGGCTGTATTTTCCTGTTTTTTTTTTTGCATGCCTTGTAATTTTTGATTGGCTGCCAAATATTGTGACTGTTACCTTCTTGGGGCCTAGGTATTTTTGTATTGCTATTCTCAAGCTTTGTTCTGGAACCCAAATAAGTTACTTGAAAACAGTCTGATCCTTTATTGCTTTTAAGATATGTTAGGCAGGTCTACAATCATGTTTAGTCTTGGTCTGATTATTCCCCACTATTTAGGCAAGACCTTTCTGAATACTCTGCCTAATATCCCATGAAGTATGAGGTTTTCTAGTCTGACTGATTTGAATAGGCACTATTTTTAGTCCTCTGTGAGCACCAGGTATTTTCTCCTCTAATTCTTTTGGGTGATTCGTTCCCTAGCCTCAAGTAGTTTCCTTACATGCATGTACTGATCACTATTCTGCTGAATACTTGAGAGGAATCCTCTGCATATCTCTGGGATGTCTGTCTGTGCAGCTCTCTTTTCTCCATTACTCTGTTCTACAAACTATAGGTACCTTGGTCTCCCTATATTCTCAGCTTCATCTCCTCAGCTAGGGTAATCTGCCAGACTTTTCCTGGGTTTCCTTCTTTACACGGTGATCTAGAAACTCACAACAGTAATCTGGGGCAATCGTAGAGCTCACCCTATTTGTTTTCCCTCTCTCAGGGATCACTGTCCTTCAATGCATAATGCCCGGTTTATTGAACACTGCAGTTTCATATATCTTGCCCAGTATTTTTAGTTGTTTCAGGCAGGAGAGTAAAATCCAGTCCCTGTACTCCATATTTGCCAAAAGTGTAAATCTAACATAGATTATGCGAACAGACATTGTTTGTTGACTGGTTGCTTTTCCTTTGATACCACAGGTCTGCAATGGTCCAGGGTTCTTTGACGTCAGGGTTCTTTGACCTCTCCATTGCAGCCAAGGGTTGCAGCAATAGAAGTAATGATATCTGTGCCTTCTCACACTCTAATCCTTGCCTCACAAACTAGGGTGCAGCTGGGGAAGGGGACATGTGAGGTTATGTGAAGACAACCGCAAGATAAATATGGCTTGTCTTCCTGAAGCTGCTCTTTAACTCAGTGATTTGATATGAAAAGTAATTAAGATAGATATAGAAATATAGATGTATGTGTACATGTATGTGTATTTTCAAGCTGTGTTCACTCGAGAGCCTAGAAGCAACAGTACCTCAATAACAATGAGCACACCCCGTGCTCACATCTTGATTTCTAACTATCACTCTAATAGAAGGAACTAGGGCTCCTTGTAGAAGTGATTGATTTCAGGCTTGGGACAGGGAAAATACAAGATGAGCCTGGAGCATCCTGTGGTGCCAGGAAGTAAGGAACTGCTCAGTAAAAAGATGGGGAACTGCAGTGCAATGAATTACTTAATATGGCCCTTCTAGCCATGGTCTTTGTGATTCACACACAATGATTGGGTGGGACTGTATAGATTGAGTAATTGTGGCCTACTGAGAGGATATGTCAATTTTGCCATCCCACTGGGCTTGAAATGAGCCATCTCAGAAGTGAGAAAGAAAAGATCGCACCATCACCAAGGAAGAATAGCCAGGAGCAGAGAGCGCATCCTTTGGGCCCAGGATCCCTGCACTGAGAAGCTCCTGGAAGCTGGAGACAGAGAGTGAGCTGTAACCCTGAAGACGATAAGAAGCGGTAGCAGAGAAATGGCAGGAGAGACCGGCAGGAGACTGTGCAGTTGGCTTCCCAGCCCACGGAGCAAGAAAGCTGAGTACCTTTGGGCCAAGGCTTACTGGCAGAGTGGAGTGCATCTGGGTACTTCTTGGCAGAGACTACAAGACCTTTGTAACACTTGCCTGAGCAGGGCAGAGGCCTAGGGCCAGAGAGAGGTGTGCCTACAGGCACAGCTGAAAAGAGGCTATCCTGATGGAAGAACTGTGTCCTGAGTGTTCTTGAACCTGAATTGTAACCTGTTACTTCCCCAATAAACCCCATAATCATGAGTATTGTCTGTGAGTTCTGTGTGGCCATTGCAATGAGTTATCGAACCTAATACAGAAGTAGAGAGTGCCGGGGAAGGGATGGTTGGTGTCCGAATTGATAAAGATGGCGGAGAGAGGAAGCATATCTGACGTCTGCCTCATAGGAATCAGCCTTGTACTGTTGATCTTGATTCTCCTTACCCCTTGTGAAGTTAGAGGACGTCAGACACCAACCTCATGCTGTTTTTACAAGGACTTATCGAAAGGGCACAGGAATCAATCTGAAAGAACTCCCAATGGTCAAATATTTGGGTAACACAATAAATGATTATAGTATTTTATTATAACCCAGAGAGTAAACTAAATATCTATGAGTTCATACTGGTATGAATAAATAAATGGGGAAGAAGGGATAGTTTTTCTTTATGGAAGAAATCCAGTTAATAACTCTAAAAAGCGTAAGGGAAATTACCATTAAAACAGCACTGTAGAACCAAAACTGACCCGTGAGGTCATGTCTTAGTTATCTAGTGCTGCTGTAACAGAAATACCACAAGTGGATAGCTGTAACAAACAAATTTATTCTCTCACCGTCTAGTAGGCTACAAGTCCAAATTCAGGGCATGAGCTCCAAGGGAAGGCTTTCTCTTCTCTGTCAGCTCTGGAGGAAGGTGTTGGCATAAATCTTCCTGGGTTGAGGAGTTTATCAGCGCAGAGACCTCGGGTCCAAAGGATGCACTATGCTCCCAGTGCTTCTTTCTTGGTGGTATGAGTCCTCCTGTCACTCTGCTCACTTCTCTCTTTTATATCTCAAAAGAGTTTGGCTCAAGACTCAATCCAGTCTTGTAGACTGAGTCCTGCCTCATTAGCATAACTGCCACCTATCCTACCTCATTAACATCATAGAGGTAGGATTTACAACACATAGGAAAATCACATCAGATGACAAAATGGTGGACAATCACACAATTCTGGGAATCATGGCCTAGCCAAAGTAATACACATATTTTTGGGGGACACAATTCAATCTACAGCATTTCCATCCTTTGCTCCCAAAAATTCATGTCCTTGCCACATGTAAAACATATCTACCCCATCATATCATAGCAAAAGTCTTAAATCAACTCCAAGTTCAAAATCCAAAAATTCCTCCTCATCTCTGAAATCTAGAATATAAGTTGTCTGCTTCCAAAATACAATGGTGCAACAGCCACAAAGTAGACATTTCCATTACAAATGGGAGAAATTGGAGGGAAAGAAGGAATAACAGGCATCAAGCAAGTCAGCAGAACACATTACATTAGCCCTCAAGGCTTGAAAATAATCCTCTGTTCTCTAAGACCATTTACACAGTGGCCCTGCCTTCCAGGCTCTAGGTATTGGCCACACTCTCAGGATTCTGAGTGGAGGCCCCTCAACTCCGGGCTTCAGCTCCATCTTCCAGGCCCACTGGAACAGCAACTCAGTTCCCTCAGCTTTAGGCGCACCATTCTCCTAGTCCATCTGAGTGGCGACTCCACCGTAGAAACACCAGAGGCCATGGCTCCACCCTCTGAAACCCCAGAGGTCGTGGCCATACCCTTTGAGACTGAGGCAGCTCAGCTTCCTGTGTTCCTTGTCTCTTCAGCTTCTGCTTCCTGGTTGTCTCCCCTGCATCTCCCCTGCTGGGCAAGTGTTCCAAAGCTCTGCAGCTCCACCAGTAAGTGCCTGGAGGCACCCCACTCCACCAGTAAACTTCGGCTAGAAGGCACTCAGCTCTCTTGCTCCATGGGTCGGCAAGCTAAGCTCCACCTGTAAGTGCCTGGAGACACCCCACTCCACCAGGAAACCTCCTGCCAAAGGCACTTAGCTCTCTTGCTCCGTGAGTTGGCTCCAGCGCTGTCTGGTGCTGGTCTCCTGGTTCTGCTGCTGCCTGTTCTCTGCTGCTTCCGGTTCTCTGCTGCTGCTTCTCACCATCTACACTGTCTCCAGTGTTAACAGTTCTCCTCACTTCCTTCTGAGTCCTCTGTCCATTCACAGTTTCAAAACTGCTTCCACATTTTAGGTATCTGTTAGAGCAGCACCCTACTCTCTTGGTATCAAATTCTGTCTTAGTTATCTAGTGCTGCTGTAACAGAAATACCACAAGTGGATGCCTTTAACAAACAGAAATTTATTCTCTCACCGTCTAGTAGGATACAAGTCCAAATTCAGGGCATCAGCTCCAGGGGAAGGCTTTCTCTTCTCTGTCAGCTCTGGAGGAAGATCCTTATCTTCAGTCGTCCCAGTCAAGGAGCTTCTCAGCACAGGGACCCCGGGTCCAAAGGGTGTGCTGTGCTGCCAGTGTTTCTTTCTTGGTGTGAGGTCCTCCTGCCTCTCTGCTGGCTTCTCTCTTTTCTATCTCAAAAGAGATTGAGTCAAGACACAATCCAATCTTGTAGATGGAGTCCTGCCTCATTAACATAACTGCCACCTCTCCCAGCTCATTAACATCATAGAGGTGGGATTTACAACACATAGGAAAATCATATCAGATGACAAAATGGTGGACATTCACACAAATACTGGGAATCATGGCCTAGCCAAATTGATACACATGTTTTTGGGGGACACAGTTCAATCCACAACAGGTCACCTTGTAGCTAAATAACAAGTTGGCTAAAAAAATAATGAATATCAACTGTAAGTACTGTGCTCCTTTGAAAATCACCTGTGTGAGACCAAACAGTCAACAATTACTTTAAAACAAAGATGAGAATGTAAGGGGGCAGTGAAACGAGATTAATGGAAATGCCACAACCAGAAAGGAAATAATGAAAATGTTTACGCATTGTGAAGAATGTAACCAACGTCACCAAACAACTTGTGTAGAAGTTGTTGAATGGGAACTTAAACTGCTGTGTAAGCCTTTACCAAAAACACATTTTTAGTATTTTTCAACTTTATAAACTTTGTTATTTGTTGTAATTTCTTTCTCATTTTATATAAATGTTCGATTTCAAACTTAAAAAAATAATTAAAGAAAAAACTTAGTACATGTAGTCCCCAAGTTACAAGGGGATTCTGTTCTGATGACTCCATCGTAAGTCAGTTGTGAGGTAAGTTAAATACCTCTTTTGTTTTTTAGTTTTCATTACCATTGCCTTTTATTATCAGCGTCTTTATAAATCATAACTTTAAACATCTACGAGTGAACATCTGCATATCAGCAAATTACGCACTGCAACATTGTATGTAGCACATATTACTAACAATAAGATGTACAAAAAAATGGTCATAAGTGCAGTTTGTTGTAACTCGAATATGTCATATGTCGGGGATTACCTGTGCATCAAAAAAAAAAGAAAACTCAAAGCAAAATAGCACTGTAATAATTGCTGGAGGCAAGATTCTCTGATGGACACCAAATTAGTGGATGAAAGTTTGAGGAGAAACAGGACATTTGCATAGTCTTAAAGTATCTCTCCCAAGATAATTACAAATACCAGTTCCTTAAAGTAACTTAACCAAGTGATAAAGATTGATATCACTGGTAATAAGACACATCAGCATTATGTACAACCTGATGTGATGCACTGAGAAGGAGACAGCATTATGTCTATAGTAGTAGTCTTTTTTTTTTTTTTTGGTGGCTTAAAATAACACACTTTTATTATCTTGAAATTTTTATTTGTTCATGGGTCAGCAATCTGTGCATGGCTTAGCTGGATCATCTGATTCAGGGTCTTTCGCTCGACTGCAATCAAAGTGTCAGTCCTTGTCCTCTCTTCTGAAGGTTTGATTGGGGAAAGATCCAGTTCCAAGTTCACTTACATCATACATAGATGTTGATAGGATTCAGTTCCTTTTGGGTTGTTGAACTGAGGCCTAGAGTTCCTCAATAGCTGTTGGCCACAGGCTGCCCTCCATTCCCTCTCTTGTAAGCCTCCCCAACATGGCAACTTGCTTCATCAAAGCCAGCAAGAGAAAGACTCTACTAGCAAGACAAATCAGAATATTTTGTAATCTAATCACAGAAGTGATATCCACTCAACGTTGAGGTATTCTGTTGATTAGAAGCAAGTTATAAGTCTTGCCCACACTCAAGGGGAGGCCATTACACAATGGTGGGAATACCAGAAGGCAGAGATTGTGGTGATTATCTTAGTGTTTACCTGCCACATTGTCCCACTTATTTAACTGTTCTCTTATTAATGAACACCTAGGTTGTTTCTAGTTTTTTTCTCTAATATAAACAATGTCATCATTTTTGAAGTTAGAGCTTTGTGAACTGGCCCAAGAATTTTCTCTGGAAAATCTTTCAAAGTGGAATTTCTAGATCTAAGGGCAAACAGCAGTGTGTGAATGTTGACACTTTCCTACCACCCTCACAAGCACTGGGCAATTAACAATCTGTTAAATATTTTTCAATATGATAGGTCAAAACTGACATCTCTGTTTTAGTTTGTAGTTTTGTTTCTTAATAAGGTTGAGTATATTTTAAGTTATCAGCTATTTGTTTTGGTCACCAGGAACAAAAACCCATTTGAACTAGTTTAAGATTGAGAAAAGAAAAAAAAGGAAGAGTGTGTTTTTTTGCAGTAACACAGAATGCAACTCCATAAACAAATCACCACATTAATTTATGGGAGGTGGAACACTGTTCATCCCAAATCCTGGCAGCCACTACCTTCATTGCTCTCTCTCTCTCTCTGGAGACCTTGTCTCTGCTTCTCTTAGCCCATTTTCTCCACTTTCTTCTCCTTCCTTGTTGATCAGATCTTCTGCTTACTCAGAGGAGTATGCTTCCTTATAGCTTTCTTTTGGTTTCCAAATTAAAACATATCCATTGTGAAAATTTTAATTAGTGTAGGTATCTATAAAGTCAGTTGTGAAAATTGAACTCCCACCCAATTCATTCTCTCAGAGGTATCAGCAATTAACAATTTGATGTGTATCTTTCTAGATTTTTTTGCCCTATGAATGTTGCTGCTGCTGCTGCTGCTGCTACTACTGCTGATGATAGCTTTGACAGTTGTACTGTGTTTATGTTAGACGTTAAGATTAGGAGAAGCTGGGTGAAGGATGTATGGGAACTTGCTGTACTATCTTTACATTGTACTGTTTTTACAAATGTCTGTAAGTCTAACGTTATTTCAAAATAAAAGCTTTTAAAAGTGATTTTAAATATTATCTTTATTATTGAGGGGCTGTATAGTGTTATGGTTAAGAATGTGGACTTTGCAGTGAGACTACTTGGACTCTAATCCTGGCTCTCGCACTTTTTAGCTGTGTGACTTGGGTGAGTCACTTAACCTCTCTTTGTAACTCAGTTTCATCATCTGAAAAGTGTAAGGATTAAGTAAGGTAATAATGTAAAGTGCATAGGTTAGAGCATGTTGCCTTGTCAATGCCGATAGAAAATAAAATTAGAATGAATGTTTAAGATAAAATATTGGATTGTTGTTTAGGTTCCATCTCCTAGACTCCCTAGGTGTCTGCTTTGATGAAAAATTTTGAGAAGCACAGTTTCAGATATGCTTTCTGAGTTACAGTTCTCAGCCCTTCTAATCAACTGTTAAGGGGTCTTCCACCTTCTTGGAGGCCCCAATAGAATTTAAGGCTATTGGGGAAGTAGCTATAGTGGCTAAACAACTTGTTGGCATTCCTTAATGTGCGTTGTGGGTACACATAGGTATTGTACATTAACTACTATTAGTGCCTTTTATTCAAGGGCTGTGCAACCATCTATCTTATAGATGTTTAATAGCTATGAATTGCTAATCGTGATGTATGTTGTTATTTTATGCCAGGACTTTGGGATATGGGAACGTGGAGACAAGACCAACCAAGGGATCTCAGAATTGAATGCCAGTTCAATTGGAATGGCAAAGGTAATTCTCTTTGCTCATTTTTATCAAGTGTTGGTTAAGGAAGACTGGGACACCTTTGACAGTTGCCACAGATAAAGAATTAAAGTGAATGTGGACCGTCATTAAGTTAATGTTCTTTTAAATCCCAGTCAAAATTCAGATTCACCCATAGAACTCTGAATATGTAGGTGAAAACTTCTTTCACGAAATCCAGATTTGTATATCCCAACTGCTTTTATAGTATATCTCTACTGATACGTGCCATAAGGACCTCAAAAAACATACCTTAAACTAAACTCATCATCTCTACCATTACTAAAACAAAGAAAAGGAGAATCTTACTCCTTTCCTATGCCCAGTTGACAAAGCTTGGTATCAGGGAACCATCTCTGATTGTTCCATCCTGCTCACTCTCCCTTCCTCCTCCTCCTCATGGTCATCATCATCATTACCTTTCCACTTGGCTGCTCCTTTTCATTCCCACTGCCAGTGCCTAAATTCCATCTCTCATCTTCTCTGGAAATACCAAGAAGGCATAAAATAGGATAGCAGAAATAGTATTAAACATTTATTATAATGATAAATATGTGTGATTTTAAAACAGAAGGATGGGAAAAATCAGCCATTGGAGGGATTAAAAAAACAGAAAGATGGGCAAAGTAAAGTCTGGCAAACAGACAAAAAGAGCAGAAGAATTCAAAACCAAAACTATTACATCAAAGAACAAAATTCTAACTCACAAAAAAAGACCAGACTTACTGATCTGACAGAGACTGGAGAAACCCCGAGAGTATGGCCCCCGGACACCCTTTTAACTCAGTACTGAAGTCACTCCTGAGGTTCACCCATCAGCCAAAGATTAGATAGGCCCATAAAACAAAACAAGACTAAATGGGCACACCAACCCAGTGGCAGGGACGAGAAGGCAGGAGGGGACGGGAAAGCTGATAATAGGGAACCCAAGGTCGAGGAGGGGAGAGTGTTGACATGTCATGGGGTTGGCAACCAATGTCACAAGAGACTAAGTGTTATTAATTGTTTAAAGAAAAACTGATTTGCTCTGTAAACCTTCATCTAAAGCATAGATTTAAAAAAAAAAAGAAAAAGTATTACATGGAACAAAGAGGACAGAAAGGCAAGATAGAACTTTAAAAAGCACAACTCACAATGAGAAAGTCTGGTCTGGAATGTAGTTTCAGTAAATACAAAGCAAAATATGTTAGAAATATGAGGCAAAACAGACACAAACAAATAGAAAGGGATAATTTAACAAAAAACATTGCCAGGCAATCAAGTAGACTAAAAATAAGATCATAGAAGATATGAATTATATAATTGTCTTAGTCTGAGTTCTCTAGAGGAGCAAAACCAGTGAAGCGTATATAGATATATAGTGAAATTTACTTCAAGGCAATGGCTCATGCAGTCGTGGGGGCTGGCAAGTCCCAAATCCATGGGTCAGACGGCAAGCTGAAGACTTCTGGCAAGCTGAAGCCTTTTGCTGGTTCACGTAGTTGCAGGGGCTAGCGGGTCCAAAATCTGCAGGTCAAGCGGCAGGCTGAAAGCTTCTCACATCCCAAGAACCAGAGGTCAAGGGACGAGATGAAGTGCAGGATCAAAAGCAAGCAAACTTTGCCAGAACATTCATTGATATATTGGAGGCAGGCCCCACCCCCAAGGAAATTCCCCTTTCAACTGATTGGCTGCTCACATCAGATCACAAAATGGAAGATGATTACATTGTATTTGCCAAACCACTGGGAATTACAGCCTACCAAGTTGACGCATAGTGTTAACCATCATAATAATTAATATGGTTGCATTAATAAACCTATAAAGTATCCTCTGGGTAATTTTTTTAATGTTTTTTCAATTATTAAGTGGTACAGATATTAAGTTTATTTTTAAAAAATGGGATCATGCTATACCTACTTCTCTGTAACCTGATTTTTTTAAATTTTTATTATTTAATTATTTTTTTCACTGAACAACATAAGCATCCTTCGATGTTATTTCATACTGATAATCTAGTTCATTCTTTTCAGTTTCTGTATACTATTTAATAATTTCTCTATTGATGGAATTATCTCCATTTTTTCTTTTTCACTATTCCAAATAATGCTTTAATAAGGATCCTTGTCCATATATCCTGGTAAACTTGTAGGATAGATTCCTAAAAGTAGAACCATTGGGTCAAGGTATATATACTTTAAAATTGCCCTTGAAAGTTTTCTCCACTATTTTACACTTTCACCATCCATATGTGACTGCCACTTTCCTCAGACCCTCACTAGCTGTGGATATTATCAATATTTTTTGGATAATTTAACTTCAAACAATTTTTTAACCACTGACACTTCTTCTTTTTTACCTTTTATTTGGAAATAATTTCAGACTTAGAGAAAAGTTGAAAGAATTGTACAAAGAACTCTCACACACTCTTCACCCAAGTTCCCCACTTGTTAATATTTGCCTTATTTTTCTTTCTGCATATTTATACATGTGCTCACACTGCACACACACACTTATTATTTTTCTGATCCAGTAGAAAGTAAATTGTAGACATGGTGACCCATTACTCCTAAACACTTCAGTGTGAATTTCTCCAAAGACAATCTTCCATAACTGTGGTATGATCATCAAAATCAGTAAGTTAACACTGATATTATACTACCACCAAATCCACATATCCCATTCAAATTTCTTTAACTGTCCCAGTAATGTCACTTTTAGCAAAAAAAAAAAAAAAAAAAAGTCCTTGTGATCGAGGGGCCAATCCAGGATAGCATGTAGATTCATTTAGTCTCTTTATTTTCAGCAATCTCTTTAGTCTCCTTCAATCTGGAACAGTTCTTCAGTGTATGCCTGTATTTCATGGCCTTGGTATTTTTGAAGAGACCAGTAATTTTATAAAATGTCCCTCAATTTTGTTTTGTGTGTTTTTTCTTCATGATTAGATTCAGGTTATGTACTTCTTGAAAGACTATCATACAGGTGATGCTGTATCCTCAGCATATCATAAGTAAACACATGATAAGGATTTTGTCCCATTATTATTATTATTATATTGTCTTTAGGTGAAAGTTGACAAAGCAAATTAGTTTCTCATTAAACAACTAATATACAAATTGTTTTGTGACATTGATTGCCAACCCCATGATGTGTCAGCACTCTCCCCTTCTCAACCTTGGGTTCTCCATTTCCATTTGTCCTGTTTTCCTGTCCCTTCCTGCTTTCTCATTTTTGCTTTTGGGCTGGTGTGCCCATTTAGTCTCATATACACGGTTGAACTACATGCGTTAATTGTTTTATAGGCATGTCTAATCTTTGGCTGAAGGGTGAACTTCAGGAGTTACTTTAGTACCGAGTTAAAAGGGTGTCTGGGGGCCATACTCTCGGAGTTTCTCCAGTCTCTGTCAGACCAGTAAGTCTGGTCTTTTTTTGTAAGTTAGAATTGTGTTCTACATTTTTCTCCAGCTCTGTCCAGGACCATCAATTGTAATCCCTGTCGGAGCAGTCAGTGATGGCAGCCAGACATCATCTAGTTGTTCTGGGCTTAGTCTGGTAGACGATGTGGTAGTTGTGGTCCATTAGTCCTGTGGACTAATCTTTCCCTTGTGTCTTTGATTTTCTTCATTCTCCTTTGCTCTAAACAGGATGAGACCAGTAGATGTATCTTAGATGGCTGCTCACAAGTTTTTAAGACTCCAGACACTACTCACCAAAGTAGGATGTAGAACATTTTCTTTATAAACTATGTTACGATAATTGAGCTAGATGTCCCTCGAGAAGATAGTCTCCAGGCCTCAGCCCAGTAATTTGGTCCCTCAGGGAGTTTGGGTGTGTCTGTGAAGCTTCTATGATTTTGCCTTGGTCAAGTTGTGCTGACTTTCCCAATATTGTGTACTGTCTTATCCTTCACCAAAGTTATCACTTGTCTATTGTCTAGTTAGTATTTTTCCCTCCCCACCCCTCTCCTACCTCATAACCATCAAAGATTGTTTCTGTGTGTAAACGTTTTCATGAGTTTTTATAGTAGTGGTCTCGTACAGTATTTGTCCTTTAGTGATTGACTTATTTCTCTCAGCATAATGTTCTCCAGACTCATCCATGTTGGGACATGTTTTCCATATTCATTATTGTTCTTTATCACTGTGTAGTATTCCATTGTGTGGCCATAGTTTGTTTATCCATTCATTGGTTGATGGCACTTAGGTTGTTTCCATCTTTTTGCTGTTGTGAATAATACTGCAGTGAACATGGATGTGCATATGTCTATTCATGTGACGGCTCTTATTTCTCTAGGATGTATTCCTTGGAGTGGGATTGCTGGATCGTAAGTTATTTCTATATCCAGCTTTTTAAGGAAGCACCATATCTTTTTCCAAAATGGTTGTACCATTTTGCATTCCCACCAGCAGTGCATAAGAGTTCCAGTCTCCCCACAGCCTCTCCAACGTTTGTTATTTTCTGTTTTTTTGATTCATTCCAGTTTAATGTCAGGGTGCGATGGTATCTCATTGTAGTTTTGATTTGCATTTCTCTAATTGCTAGTGATTGCGAAAATTCCCTCATGTGTCTGTTAGCTGCCTGAATATTTTCTTTGGTGAAGTGTCTGTTCATATCCTTCACTCATTTTTTAATTGGATTATGTCTTTTTGTTCTAGAGGTGTTGGGTTTTCCTATATATTTTAGAGATCAGACCTTTGTCAGATATGTCCTAGCCAAAAATTTTTTTCCAGTCTGTAGGTTCTCTTTTTACTCTTTTGGTGAAGTCTTTTGGTGGGCGTAAGTGTTTAATTTTTAGAAGATCCCAGTTATCTAGCTTATCTTCTGGTGTTTGTGTACTGTTAGTTATGGTTTGTATACTATTTATGCCGTATATTAGAACCCCTAGCATCGACCTTATTTTTTCTTCTATGACCTTCATAATTTTAGTTTTTATATGTAGGTCTTTGATCCATTTTGGATTAGCTTTTGTGTATGGTGTGATATATGGGACCTATTTCTTTTTTTTTTTTTTTTACAGTTGGACATCTAGTTTTGCCAGCACCATTTGTTTGAAAGAGTGTCTTTTCCCCGTTTAATGGACTTTGGGACTTTGTCAAAGATCAGATGACCGTCGATGGATGGATTTACATCTGGGTTCTCAATTCTGTTCCATTGGCCAACATGTCTGTCCTTGTACCAGTACCAGGCTGTTTTGGCTACCGTAGCTATATAGTAGGTTCTGAGGTCAGGTAGTGCGAGGCCTCATACTTTGTTTTTCTTCTTCAGTAATGCTTTACTTATCTGGGGCCTCTTTCCTTTCTGTATAAAGTTAATGATTAGTTTTTCCATCTTGTTAAGGAATGCTGTTGGTATTTGGATCAGGATTGCCTTGTGTTTGTAGATTGCTTTGGGTAGAATTGACATTTTCACAATGTTGGGTCTACCTATCCATGTGCATGGTATGTTTTTCCATTTCTGTAGGTCTCTATTGGTTTCTTGCAGTAGTGTTTTGTAGTTTTCTTTGTATTGGTCTTTTACGTCCCTGGTTAGATTTATTCCTAAGTATTTTATTTTTTTAGGAGCTATTATAAATGGTTTTGCTTTCCTGATTTCCTTTTCGTGGTTCTCTTTATTGGTGTATAGGAAACCAACTGATTTTTATATGTTTATCTTGTATCCTGCTAGTCTGCTGAATCTTTGTGTTAGTTCCAGTGGTTTTCTTGTGGAGTCTTTAGGGTTCTCTATGTATAGTATCATGTTATCCGTGAATAGGAATAGTTTTACTTCTCCTTACCAATTAGGGCGCCGCATATTTCTTTTTCTTGCCTTATTTGCTCTAACTAGGACTTCCAGCACAGTGTTAAATAGGAGTGGTGATAAAGGCACTTGTCTTGTTCCCGTTCTCAGGGGTTGTCCCATTATTATTGATGTTATCTTTGTTGTGGTATCTGCCAGGTTTCTCCACTGTAAAGTTCCTATTTTTCCGTGTAATGATTGTTTTGTGTCTGGCCAACTTCTGCTTACCTTTTAGGTCTCAGCTTAGATGTCATTTTCTCTGGGAAGCTTTCCGGAACTGTCCCCTCCCTGCAGGACTAGGTCAGGTCTGCCTCATAATTGAGGAACTACAGATAACTAATAAATACCTGAAAGAAAATTCAACCTTTTTAGCAAGTTAATACAATGACTGCAGCAGATACGCCATTTTTTCTATCAAATTAACGATTTTAAGATAGTACCTTGTTTGCATTAAGGAAGGTACTGTCATACACTGCTGGTGGTGGTTATGTTGGTACAACTTGCATGGAAAGTCATTTAGCATTATGTGATAGTGTTAAAAATTGTTCATACCCTTTGACCTAATGATTCTACTTCAGGGAATTAACACTTAAGAAATAATTCAAAATGAAAACAAGTAATTATTCTGTTAGTTTAACAATATTTATGGAGAACCTGCTATGTACCATGCTATGTGCAAGGCATTGGTGAAACTAAGGTGAAAAACACAATCCCTGATCTTAAGGAATTTGTAATCTTAGTAAGAGATATTTATCAAAGCTCTGTTTCTAACAACACAAAATTAGAGGAAACTCAAATTTCCAACAATTGGGAAATAGTTAACTATATATTATTAAAGCCATATGGGAGAATTATGCAGAAATGAGTTTTCAACAATATAGAGAAGTACTTATGCTATAGTGTTAATTGAAAAAAGTCACATACCAAATTTATATAATGGGATCTCACTATATACAAATATGCATGGAAAAAACTAATAGGAAACATAAAAAATGTGAACAGTGGTTGTTTTGGATGACTTTTTTCTTTCTTCATAATTTTTGGACTTTCAACATATTTTACAATGAGTATGTTTTACTTTTATAATCAGAAAATATATTTATAAAAGCAAGAAATTAATAAATTATATCTAAAAATATAGAAAAATGTCCTTTGCCTTGGTGGCAGATAATTTGCATCTTTAAGTCAAACACAGATAGTATCTTTTATGGAAACTCAGCTATGAGGCAACATCTAATGGTTGTTGCATAAATATCTTCTAGCCATACAACTTCTAGGATTTCTTACATGTTGACATCTTTCTTGGTGCTCCCCTGTCAAAAGAATGGCTTATGATAAATTCATCTGTGCCATGCTTCAAATTGGTGCTTCACTTAATAGTGCTATACCTCCATCTTATGAACTCTGTTTCTAGGACAATATTGTGTGCAAAGGAAAACTCAGTGACCCCTGGGGGAAAAAAATAATGTTATTGTATTTTCTGTCAAGCATATTCAAAAGTAACATCATGTGCATTGATGAGATACTGGGTTACAGGGAGAAGAAATTTTATGTGTCTGTGTATATACCTTTTACACACACACACACATGTGCATGTGTATAATAGTATATATTTCTAATGCTAAAGTTATCTTTTCCTTCTTTGCTCCTCATAGGCAGCCCTGGAAGCATTAGATGAACTGGACCTCTTTGGTGTGAAAGGTGGGCCTCAATCAGTTATCCATGTCTTGACTGATGAAGTACAACATTGCCAGGTAAGAGAATAATGGATTGATTATGTTCTATCAAATTATATTCTTATTCAGACTCAGACTTAGCATGGGATTCAGATTAAGAAGACCTGATTAAGAGTACATCATCTGATTTATTACCATGTGTCAAAATATGTTTTATCAATATTGTATATTGAGGTAAGCCTGATATAACATGAGTTATAAAATATAGTCCAGTTTTCTAAACCAGTGTTATAAAGGTAACCAACCATAGTGCATGGAATCCTGCAGTGCTGTCCATATCAAGGGTCTATGGTCTGTCTGCTTGAGTATCTCCTATTCTAAATATACAAAGGGAATACAAGGTGATAGATTTACAGTGCTTTTCTTGATAGTGGCTCTGAAACATTCTCATGTATCTGGTTGGCTCTGAGATTAGATGTTTGGAGATTAGACTGTTTAAGTGATAAATATGTATCTTTAGTTTTGTTTAGGATTACTCTCTGTATTTGAAAGATTAAAGTTCATCTCATTACCATGATGAATTTTCTCCTTTAAACTCTGATTCAAGATACCTATAGTGTTCTAGTGAATATAAACTCACCTTTTAATTTTAAAAACACAAAATTTTATGTGTCACGAGAATAGGAGCTGAGCCTTCCCTATCCTGCTTCTCAGTAGCTCCATGTTCTCTTAATTTTATGCTTAAATAGTTGAAAATGGAGCAACATGATTTGGGTGGGATAATAATGTTAGAGTGTTCTTTATCCATTAGCAGCTGTTTAAGCATCGGGTTAGGGAAGCATTGAGAGCAGGATTAAGATAACGATGACTTACAGAAATAGCTAGTTTTCTAAGCTTTCACTGTGGAATAATGTTTGGGTTTTCTTCTGAATGATCCTCTTCCATATAAATCTTTTGAAACTGAAGCTGTTCATTTTATAATCCCAAAATATTTACTGATATGCCCCATTTGACTTCATTTCTCTTAGTCTATTCTGAATTCGATACTTCCCCGGGCTTCAACATCCAAAGAGGTTGATGCTAGTCTACTTTCAGTTATTTCCTTCCCAGCCTTTGCAGTAGAGGATAGCCAGTTGGTGGAGCTTACAAAACAGGAGATCATCACCAAGCTTCAGGTATGCTCATATTTATTTTCTTTTCTGTAGAACTATGACTTTAAGGGGAAATTAGTGTATTTTGGGGCCTTAAACACTGTGTCAGTGATTTAAAGAGACCTTTAATATTTTTAATTGTCCTTTTATAAATAGTTTCTTTTAAAAACCTACCTAAAAAGGTGTTAAAATGCCTATAGCCATTGCTGGTGGGGGTGCAAAATGGTATAGCCACATTGGAAAATAATTTGGCTCCCAGGTAACCATACTACAGAAAGGAAAACTTGCATTCACAAAAAAATCTGCATGCAAATGTTTATAGACACTGTCTTAGTTGTCTTGTGCTGCTGTAACAGAATACCACAAGTGGGTGGCTGTAATAAACAAATTTATTTTCTCACAGTTTAGGAGGCTAGAAGTCTGAATTCAGGGTGCTAGCTCTAGGGGAAGGCTTTCTCTGTTTGCTCTTGGGGAAGGTCCTTGTCTCTTTTTGGCTTCTGTTTCTTGGTTCCTTGGAGATCTCATGTGGCATGGCATCTCTCTTCCCCCATCTCTGCTTGCTTGGTTGGTTGCTTGCTCAGTCTGTTCTTTTATATCGCAAAAGAGATTGACTTGACAAACCCTACAATAATACTATCTCATTAACATAACAAAGGGAACCCATTCCCAAATGGGATTATAACCAGAGATATAGGGGTTAGGATGTGCAACACATATTTTTGGGAGGCGCAATTCAATCCATAACACAAGGTTTATTCATATACACCAAAAATAGGAAGCCCTCTTCAACAGGGGAAGAGATAAACTGCACTATATCTATGCAATAGAATAATACTCAACAATAAAAAGGAATGAGCTATTGCTCCATGGAATAAAATGGGTATTCTTAACTGCATTTTTCTAAGGGAAATAAAACCATACCCAAAAGTCTACATATTGTATGATTCCATTTATATGACACTAGAAGCGGAAAAGCTATAGGGAGAAAAACAGATCAATGCTTTTTAAGGGTTGTGAGAAGAGATTATACATAAAGGAATAGCACAGGAGAATTCTGAGTGTAATGGAACAGTTCTCTATGGAACTGTGCTGGTTGACACATGATCTATGCATTTGTGAAAATACATGGAGCTGTATACCGTAAAAAGTAAATTGAAAAAAAAAAAATCACCCAGGGGGATTCTGGGAAGATGGTGGCATAAACATACCATCATTCCAAGCTTCCCCCACAAATACAACAAGGGAGTGGTGCTTGGCTTTGAGGGACTCTGAATTAGGGAGCAGAGGACAGCAGTGGGGAACTGCAGACAGGCAAAAATCAACAAACCTGCGAGTCACAAATGGGAGGAAAATTTCTTCTCCCACCGTCCCTGCCCCACTCCTCAGCCACAAGGGCCACCAACTCCTGTGAACTTGGGAAGTGGCCCCAGCAAAAGAGCCTGCTGCCTAACCAGCACACCCCCTGCCTGTACGAAGAGACAGAACTCCAAGCTTTTGCTGTAAAATCAACAAGGCAGAACTCCCCAGGGGTCTGTTCTAAGTGTGCCAGCACCTCCCCCACCCAGACACTATCAGCTGCAAGACTGCTGTGAATTGCTGCAGAAGGCCTCTTCAGTGGAGTCTGCACCCATAGCACTCTACCTGACTCCCTGTACACCCCATAGCTCAGGCATCAGTAACCAACAGGGTAGAACTCCCAGGGTACCAGTTTGGGTCTGCCTGCTCTCCCTTCTGGTTGGTGCTGAGGGACTGCTGACTGAGGCCTCGGTGTGCTAGGAAGTAGGCATCTTGAGTAGAGGCTACACCCACAGCCAACCTATTATGGGATGGATTCTGATAGCAAAAAGGCAGACCTCCTGGAGGTCTGTTCAGGGTGAGACAACCCCTCCCCCACTCAGTAACTGTTGACTGCTGGACTAATTCAAAGTCCTAAAAAAGTTCTGTACAGTAAAGCTAGGAGGTGGGTCACCTAAGAGGAGACTGCTCCCCACCACCACCACAGGGTCACTGGAGCTCTGAAACCAACAAGACAGGAGGCCCTTCTGGAGAGTGCCAGCCCCTCCTCCTCCTGAAACAGAGGAAATTGGCCTGTGCTTCCCCTGAATGCCAGCTCAAATATAAACAACCCCAACAGAGCAAGGAAGGAAACCTCAGGCAAAACCAGAGGGCAACACCTAGCCCCAAAAGGGGCTCGCTGGATGTGGGTTTTCTGAGTGAAAATGTGGTTGCAGAAACAAGGGAAGGGAGTGATAACCAGAGAGAGAGGACTGTGCCCCTGGTGGATGGATTGATTAGTGTGTGATATCTTGCCTGAATTGGTGGTGCCAGCAAGTGGATAAATTGACCATAGTATGTTCTCTGGTGTGTTTGAGAGACATTGAAAGTTAAAAACTGAGATCTGGAACTTTCAAATCCTGTTTAAACCCAGGAAGGATAAGGAGCTATCACAGAGGGAGAGGAAATGATAAGAAAAGGCCAAAGGCTCTGCCTGCCTAGGAGGTTTTTTTTTTTTGCAGAAAATAGTTCAGGCAAGACACCAAATGCTGAGAACTGAGGAAGTTATTGTCTTAATCATCCAGTGCTGCTACAACAGAAATACCACAAGTGGATGGCTTTAACAAAAAGAAATTTATTTCTTCATAGTAAAGTAGGCTGAAAGTCCACATTCAGGGCATCAGCTCTAGGGGAAGGCGTTCTGTCTCTGTCGGCCTTCTTGTCAATGTTCCCCCGGACTAGGAGCTTCTCCGCGCAGGGACCCCAGTCCAAAGGATGCACTCCGCTCCCAGCACTGCTTTCTTGATGGTATGAGGTCCCCCAATTCTTTGCTTGCTTCCTTTTTATTTCTTGAGAGGTAAAAGGTGGTGCAGGCCACACCCCAGGGAAACTCCCTTTACATTGGATCAGGGATGTGACCTGGGTAAAGGTGGTGTTACAATCCCACCCTAATCCTCTTTAACATAAAATTACAATCACAAAATATAGGCCAACCACACAATTCTGGGAATCATGGCCCAGCCAAATTGATACACACATTTTCAAGCCATGACAGTTATCATCCTCAAAAATTCAAATGCCCCAACAAAAAAATCACTTGACACACAAAGAAAAGAGAAAGGATAGCCCATTCTAATGAACATGACAAAGGGAGTGAAAGTGCATCTATGGAAGACCAAAGACTGAAAGAATATAATACAATGTTAAACATAATTAAAGAGTTAAGGGAAAACATAGACAAAGATCTGAAAGAAATAAAGAAAACAATGCTAGGACAAAATGAAGATCTGGAAAAAAAGATACAAAGAAATCAAACAGAAATATTGCAACTGAAAGGGACGATAACTGAAATGAGAAACACAACAGAAGGACTTACCAACAGATTTAATTAGGCAGAAGAAAGAATCAGTGAATTAGAGAATAAGATAGTTAAAATTAGAGACTGAAGATGGAGGACATGAATCTACCAATCCAGGAATCTCAAAGAACCCAAGCAGTATAAAACCAAAGACATCTACACCGAGACACATTATAATTAGAGTCTCAAAAAGTAAGGATAAAGAGAAAATTCTGAAACCACTGAGAGAAGCAAACAGTCACATACAAATATCCCCTGTAAGATTAAGTGCCAGTTACTCCTTAGAAACATTGGAGGCCAAAAGGCAGTGCAATGATATATTTAAAGTACTGAAAGAAAAAAAAAACTGTCAACCAAGAAAATTATACCCCGCAAAACTGTCCTTTAAGGAAGAGGGTGAGATTAAAAGATTCTCAAATAGTTACTCAGAGAGTTCATATCCACCATACTGGCCCTACAAAAAATACTAGTGTGGGTGTTCTGCAGATGAAAGGGAAAAGACTCTAAAAAGTAATTCAAAACCATATATAATGTGAAAGATCCCTAATAATAGGAATTGCGTGGACAAGTATAAGGGCTAGTAATAAGGTACTCATGCTTGGTTATTCTAATCGTTTTGTCCTACCTGCTTCTTAATAACAAATGTATAAAAACCAAGGATAAAATTATGTTACAGGACGCATGAAATATAAAGACATAATTAGTGATACAACAACAAAATGGGAGTAGGGAGAAATGGTACAGGTATGGAAGTTCTAATATGTTACTGAAGTTAAGTTAGTAGTAACTTACCCTAGGGTGTTACAAATACAGGCAGTTAAATGCAATATTCATGGCAGCCACAAAGAAAATATCTTAAAAAGCATGCACAAAAGCAAGGGAGAAGGGAACCAAAATGGCTCACTACAATAAACCAACAAAACACAAAAGCAAGGGCCTTCCAGGCAACATGGAGCTATGGTCAGAAGCAACACGCTGTCCCTCTGCAGCAAAGATCCAAAAGACTAAGTCAGACAGTGACACACATCAATCCTGAAACCCTAAGCATCAAATGAAGAGATAAAGAACTCAGCCAAGCACCAAATGGGATAAGAAACTGACCAAGAACAGAGAGCGAGGAGTGATACATGCAGAGGTCCCCTATCAGCTACCGCAGCACGGATCCACCATCTTGGACTCCTATCAGAGATCAGCGAACGGGGTAGGAGAAAGCAGCTTTACGGAGCTTCCAGCAGGAGACAGAAAAACTGGTAACCAGCAATATATGCTTTCCCACCCCCAACCATTCTTCACCCGCACTCAGCCTCCTCTGCTTCCTGCAGCCAGAGTCTCTTGGCTGGGAAGTACCGGCATCACTCTGATGTTGCTTGGATTCCACCCACCTGCACTGGCCGGCTCCCTGAGTGCCATTTGTTGGCTGCTGGTGTTGCTTTTTTCCACTTCTTTAGATTTCTTCCTTACCTCTCACCACCTCCCCCTCCTTTCTCTCAAATACCTGGCTCCGTGTGCCATCTTTGCCTCTTCCTGAAAGGCTACGAAACACTGCTCGACTGTGAAACTGCTTCCTGGCCCATGATGCCATGCTGGTGGGACCCCTGGGGCTTTTTGTTTGTTTGCTCTGATTTGTTCTGTTTTGATTTGTTTGTTTGTTTTCCTTTTCTTTTCTCGGCTTGGGAGATCCTTCTAGCCTGGCAGTACCACACAGCTTGGAAGCTACTCCCTTACTCTGTGCAGAAGCATAGGCACATCCCTGGGGGCATTTCTTTTTTCTTGTTTTTTGGTTTTTGGGTTTTTTTTCTTTGTTTTGTTTTCTTCTCTCTTTTATTCTCTTTTTGTTTTTCTTCATTTCCAGTTTCTTGTTTTATTCATTTTTTCTTTAACTCTTTTTCTTTTTTTCTTTTTGTTTTTCCCCATTTCTCAATCTGTCATCTCTCCACTACAATAGCAAGCTCCCTTAGCACTCTTTTTTTGTTTGTGTGTATGTTTTTGGCTCCTGTTACTATCTCCTCTCTCTCTTCTTTCCCATACCCATCTTAGCCCCACACATCATAATCTCTCCCCTCCTTCCTGCCTACCTCTACTTTGCACTGAACATCACACTCCCAAGCAGCACAGGCACGGCCTACTGAAACCTTCCCTGCACTGATTCCCAGACCGCACTGTCAGCCCTAGTATGTGCCACAAACAACCCATCCTAGCAACTCCCCTTCAGCTGGACCTTCCCTTCTGTACCATACCTGAGTGACTGACCTTGCCCATTGGAGAAGGAGGTGAAAAGTATCGTGCCCACAGACGAGCAAACAACAAACAGTGCACAGTCCACCTGTTCAGACATAACCAAATAAAACAAAAAAGCAGGACAAAACAAATCTATAGTCAATAAATGAGGAAAATAACTACTGAATGCTGGGAAGACAGCAGACAGTATCAAAACATATACCAAAACAGGACAGGATGGTCCCAGCAGGCATCCAAAATAAAACACCAGAGGACTTTCCAGTAGAAGAAAAGGCACTAGACCTAACTGATAGGGAGTTCAAATCTCTAATATTCAGAGTTATCCAAGAGGTGAAGCAAAAAGGAGACAAAAATGCAGAAAAAATAGACAAATTCATGGAAAAGGCAGACAAATTCATGGAAAATACAGACAGAAAAAATGGAAGAATTCAAGAAAATAACACAGGAACAAAATGCTAAAATAAATTCACAGCTAGAAATCATATAAAAACAACAGTTAGAAATCCAAAAGATAAACAATAAGATTTCAGAAATGAACAGTGTCATAGGAGGGCTGAGGAGCAGGTTTGAAACAATGGAAGAGAGGATCAGCGAAATTGAAGACAAACACTTGGATACAACTCTGAGGAAAAATCAGAAAAAAGAACAAAGAAAAATGAAGAAACACTAAGAATTATGTAGGATACAATCAAAAGCAAAAATCTGCGAGGGATTCGAGTTCCAGAACAGGGGGAGAAAACAGAAAACACAGAGAGGATCATTGAAGAATTGCTGACAGAAAACTTCCCCAATATCATGAAAGATGAAAAGCTGATCATCCAAGAAGCTCAACGAACCCCATATAGGATAGACCCCAAAAGAAAATCAGCAAGGCATATCATAATCACACTCTCTAAGACCAAAGACAGAGAATCCGGAGAGCAGCTCAAGAAAAACAAAAAGTCACACACAGAGGAGAAACAATAAGACTAAGCTCCGATTATTTGGCAGAAACTATGCAGGCAAGATGGCAAAGGGATGACATACATAAAATCTTGAAAGAAAAAAATTGCCAGCCAAGAATAATATATCCTGCAAAACTCTCGTTCAAATGTGTTGGTGAAATTAGGTAATTTCCAGGTAAACAGAAATTAAGGGACTATGTAAAAACCAAACCAAACTTTCAAGAATTATTACAGGGAGTCCTTCAATCTGAGAAAAAACAACATCAGACCACAGGCTGAATATAGGACACAGGATTGTACTAGCCAGATACCAACCTAGGAAATGAAATCTTAAAGACTACTCAAAACCAAAAGAATTACAACAGGGAACCAGAGAGGTTAATCTGTAAATGACAACTGCATCAGAACAAAAAAAGAGGGACTAAACGGTGTAGGGATAGAACTTTCTAATGGAGAGGAAAGCAAGGCGATACCAAGTAATAATTGACTAGTTCAAACCTAGGAAGATAAGGGTAAATTTCAAGGTAACCACAAAGTTAACAAACCTACTCATCAAAATAAAGAAGAAAAACATAAAAGTCTCAGTAAAAACAAAACGTGTAAAAACAAAACGTACAAAAACAAATGAAGTGCAAAAAAAAAAAATCCACAAACAAAAGGAAGTCAGCACAAGAGAGTAAGAGGAACAAGGAAAACGTCAGCACCACAAAAAAAAGCACTACAAAATGACAGCAATAATCTCACACCTATCAATAATTACACTGAATGTAAATGGCCTAAATGCACCCATAAAGAGATGGAGAATGACAGAATGGATTAAAAAGCAGGATCCATCCATATATTGTCTACAGGAGACATACCTTAGCACACAAATAGACATATGTACACCCATATTCATTGCAGCACTGTTCACAATAGCAAAAAGATGGAAACAACCTAGATGCCCATCAAGAGAAGAATGGATAAACAAACTATGGTACATACACACAATGAAGTATTATGCAACGATAAAGAACAGTGATGAATCTGTGAAGCATGTCATAACATGGATGAAACTGGAGGACATTATGCTGAGGGAAATCAGTCAATCACAAAAGGACAAATATTGTATGAGACCTCTACTGTAAAAACTCATGTAAAAGTTTACTCACAAAAAGAAACAATCTTTGTTGGTTACTGGGATGGGAGGGGTTGGGGGAAAATGCTAAATAGGCAATAGATAAGTGGTAACGTTAGTGAAAGATAAGAGTAAATACTGGAGAAACCAGCACAACTTGTAGAATGAAAGGTCATGGAAGCTCCATAGACACATCCAAACTTCCTGAGGGACTGAATTGCTGGGCAGAGGGCTGTGGGGACCATGGTCTCGGGGAACATCTAGCTCAGCTGCCATAACACAGTTTATAAAGACAGTGTTCTACATTCTACCTGGTGAGTAGTGTCTGGGATCTTAAAGGCCTGTGAGCAGCCATCTAAGATATTCCACTGGTCTCACCCCTTCATGAGCAAGGGAGAATGAAGAGAACAAGATACAAGGAAAAGGTTAGTCCAAAGGACTAATGGACCACAGCTACCACAGCCTCCACCAGACTGAGTCCAGTACAGCTAGATGGTGGCTGGCTACCACCACTGACTGCTCTGACCAGTATCACAAAAGGGGATCATGGACAGAGCTGGAAAAGGATGTAGAACAAAATTCTAAAAAAAAAAAAAAAAAGACTAGATTTACTGGCCTGACAGACTGGAGAAACCCCATGAGTATGGCCCCCAGACACCCTTTTAGCTCATTGGTGAAGTCACTCCCAAAGTTCACCATTCAGCCGGGGATTGGACAGCCGCATAAAACAGAACAAGACTAATGAGGCACAGCAGTCCAGGGACAAGGACTAATAGGCAGGAAGGGACAAGAAAGCTGGTGATAAGGAACCCAAGGTTGAGAAGGGACAGTGTTGACATGTCCTGGGGTTGTTAACCATTGTCATAGGGCAATATGTGTACTAACTGTTTAATAAGAAACTCTTTGTTCTGCAAACCTTTATCTAAGGTACAAAAAAAAAAAGAATTATCTGTGTGAAATCAAATTGACAAGAGCAACTCAAAAGGTTTGATGGGAAACCTAGGGGACAGTGAGTTGAAGATAATGGTGATAGAATAATTTGGAAAAGGATAGTGAGAATAGCAACACAACTGAAAGAATGTAATCGATGCCACTGAATTGTACATATAGAAACTTTTGAAATGGTGTAATTTTGGCTCTGTATATTTTCACAAAAAAAAAAGGTCCTCCAAGGTTGAGAAGGGAGAGTGTTGACATGTCGTGGGGTTGTTAACCAATGTTATAAAACAATGTGTGTACTGACTGTTTAATGAGAAACTATTCTGTAAACCTTCATCTAAAGTACAATAAAATATATATATATATATAAAGCACAAAAGCAAGAGGTAGTAGATGACAAAGACGAAGAAGGCTTAAGACTCACAAAAAACAAATAACAAAATGGCAGAAGTAAGTCACTTCTTATCAATAATTACAGTAAATGTAAATGGACTAAATGCTTCAATCAAAAGGCAGAGTGGCAGAATGGATTTAAAAAAAATATTCAACTTATGCTGTTTATAAGACACACACCTTAGACTCAAGGACCACAAATAGGTTGAAAGTGAAAGGATGGAAAAAAATATTCGATGCTAATAATAACCAAAAAAGATCTGGGGTGCCAATCTTAGTATCAGAAAAAGTAAACTTTAAGACAAAATTCATTAGAAGAGATAAAGGTGAACTTTATATAGTGATAGAAAGCTTGGTGGCGTAGTGGTTAAGTGCTACGGCTGCTAACCAGAAGGTAGGCAGTTGGAATCCGCCTGGTGCTCCTTGGAAACTCTACGGGGCAGTTCTCCTGTGTCCTATAGGGTTACTATGATTTGGAATTAACTCAATGGCAACAGGTTTGGTTTTTGGTTTTATATAGTGATAAAAATATCAATTCATCAAGAAAACAATCATTAATATATATGCACCCAATGTTGGAGCACCTAAATATATAAAGCAAGCACTGATGGAATTGAAGGGAGAATTAGATAGCACTACAATAATAGCTGAAGACTTCATTACACCACTGTCAATATTGGACAGAACATATAGAAAGAAGGTCATCAGTGAAACAAAGGACCTGAATGACACTATAAACCAACTGGACTTAACAGACATATATAGAACACTCCACCCTAAAACAGCACAATATACATTCTTCTCTAGTGCACATAAATCATTCTTCACGGTAGACCACATGTTCATTAACAAAGCAAGTCTGGACAGATTTTAAAAGATTGAAATCATGCACATCA
Organism: Trichechus manatus latirostris; assembly: GCF_000243295.1. Classification (NCBI taxonomy): domain Eukaryota; kingdom Metazoa; phylum Chordata; class Mammalia; order Sirenia; family Trichechidae; genus Trichechus; species Trichechus manatus. Next base: position 9,791,274 of record NW_004444006.1, on the reverse strand, counting down.
TTTTCTCTGACCACAATGGATTGAAGTTAGAAATCACTAACAGAAAAAAACTGGAAAATACACAGACATATGGAAATTAAATAACACACTGTTAAACTACAAATGGGTCAAGTAAAAAATCAAAATAGAAATTACAAATTTCTTAGAGTCAAATGAAAATGAAAGCACAATATACAGAAACTTATGGGATGCAGTGAAGGCAGTACTCGCATACTTATAGCAATAAATGCCTACATAAACAAAAAGAAGAAAGATCTCAGATCAACAGCCTAACTTGACAACTACAGGAACTGGAAAGAGCAAACTAAACCTAAACCTACCAGGAGAAGGAAATAGCAAAAATCAGAGCAGAAATAAATAAAATCAAAAACAACAGAGAGAATCAACAAAACCAGAAGTTTGTTTTTTGAGGAGATCAATAATGTTGACAAACTTTTAGCTAGACTCACAAAAGAAGAGAAAAGATGCAAATAAGCAAATAAATGAAAGAGGAGACATTACAACTGACCTGATAGAAATAAAAAGAATTATGACAAAATATTATGAACAACTGTACAGCAACAAACTGTATAACCTAGATGAAATGGACAAGTTCTTAGAAGCACACAACTTGCCCAAACTGACTCAAGAGGAAATAGGAAGTCTCAATAGATCCATAACAAGTGAAGAGACGGAATCAGTGATCAAAAACCTTCCAACAACAACACCACCAAATCCTGAACCAGATGTCCTCACTAGGGAATTCTGCCGAACATTTACAGAAGAATTCCCACCAATCCTGTTTAAACTCTTGCAAAAGATAGAGCAGAAAGAAATACTCCCTAATTTGTTTAATGAAGCAAACATAACCCTGATGCCAATACCAGACAAAGACACCACAAGGAAAAGAAAACTACAGGCCAATATCTCTTACGAATATAGGTGTGTGTGTGTGTGTGTGTGTGTGTGTAGAGAGAGAGAGGGAAAGAGAAATACAGACGTGTGTCTACCTACATATATTTCCTAGCTTTGTCTGCTGAGAAGGCCTAGAACCAATGGCACCCCAATGGCACTGAGCACACTTAGTATTCAGATTTTGGTTTCTAAATATCATTCTCAGTAAAAGGAACCAGGGCTCCTAGGAGAAGCAGTTGTTTCTAGGGCTGGGGCAGAGAACATACAAAAGGAGCCTGGAGCATCTTGTGGTCCCAGGAAGTAAGAAACTACTCCAAGAAAGGGTTGAATATGTAAAAGGATACAGGAACCAACCTGAAAGTGCTCCCAGTGGCCAAAGCTGAAACAATTTGATCAAAATAACTGTATAGTATTGTATTATAACCGAAAGAATGAATGAAATATCCATGAGTCCACACAGATATAAATAAATAACTGAAAAAATTAATAAATTGGAGACAGAAAACAAATACTCCTTAAGAAGAATTTCAGGTAATAAATGTTGAAGGAATAAAGGAAGCATAAAATTGCAATTAGGCAGACACCACAATGATAATTGTTCCAGGCATGATCTACTGATAGATGCTAAAATCAGTATGCAAATATTTAAGCAGAAGAGGATATTTTCACAGTATCAAAGTATCTTCCCCCGAATATTAAGTAGATTGTTGTTGTTGTTGTTAGGAGCTGTCCAGTTGGTTCTAACTCATAGCGACCCCATGCACAACAGAACAAAACACTACATGGTCCTGCAGCATCTTCACAGTCATTACTGTGTTTGAACCCATTTGTCTTAGTTATCTAGTGCTGCTGTAACAAATACCACAACTGGATGGCTTTAACAAACAGAAATTTATTCTCTCACAGTTTAGAAGGCTAGAAGTCCGAATTCAGGGTCCCAGTTCTAGGGGCAGACTTTCTTCCTCTGTCAGCTCTGGTGGAAGATTCTTGCCTCCTTTCAACATCTGTGAGCCCAGTGTTCCTTGGAGATCTCCATGTGTCTTGACATCAGTTTTCTCCTGGGTCTAGGAGCTTCTCAACACAGGGACCCTGGGTCGAAAGGACATACTCTGCCCCAGGCTCTTTTTTCTTGGTGGTAGGAGGTTCCCTCTCTCTCTCTGGTCACTTCTCTCTTTTATATCTCAAAAGAGATTGGCTCAAGATACAACCTAGCCCTGTAGATTGTGTCCTGCCTCACTAACATAACTGTCTCTAATCTTGTCTCATTACCATCTTAGAGGTTAGAATTTACAACACATAAGATAATTACGTCAGATCACAAAATGGAGGACAACCATACAGTACTGGGAAACATGACCTAGCCAAGATGACACATTTTTGAGGGACACAATTCAATCCATAACACTACCGTTGTAAAACAAATACAGACGTCAATCCTGGAACTCTGAACCTTGAATGAAGGGATAAAGTATTAGATTAGAAGTCACCGAGGAGAGGAAACTGATAGAAAATGGGGAAAGGATAGAGGTACAGAGTGGAGGTTCCTGACCAAACAACATGACTCAGCATTGCCATCTTGGAATAAAGCCAATAAACCCACACACAGAAAGGCATCCCCACGGAATTCCCAATAGGAGACAGAGGTACAGCACAGACACACCCAGGGCTAAGTAAGACCACATTTCCTGGCTGCAACTCAAGGAGAAGCCCAGACTCTCTAACCTGGTAACCACCAGAGCAAGCTCCTACAACCCCCACGCCTCTGGTGAACAGCAGCTATAACCACCCCATCATGGCAACCCTGACTGCCAGGAACCAGAGTACCAACCCACCCTATTGCCCTGCTCCATGTAGCCCCTTCTGAACAGACTTTGTCCCCCCACCTCTCTCCTCTGTCCTGCTGCCCGCAGCCCCAAGGAGACGCAGTGTGGACCCCAGGCCCCTTCCTGCTGGCTCCAGACCCCACCTGCCACCCACTGCAGCCCCAGGGGTACTTGACCTGGACCCAATGCCCTTCCTCACTGGCTTCAGGACCCCCTGCAGACCACGGCGGGCCTGATACAGACATTGGCCCAGTTCACCCTGCCAACAAATGACCCATTTGTGCCCCTTTCCTTTCCTGCTGTACCTGCCCTGCTGCACCATAACTGAATGACCAGCCCTGCACATCAGAACAAGGTGGTGAGAACTATCATGCCCACAGATGAGCAAGGAACAAAGGACACCCAGCCCACTCGCCCAGACATAACAAAACAAGACAAAAAAGAAGGACGAAACAAACAAACCTACAATCAATAAATAAAGAAAATAATATCTGAATGTCTCAGAGACAGCCAACAATAATCAAAACATAAAAAAGGATAAGATAGCTCCAGTAAGTGACTAAAATAATGCACCAGTTGACCTTCCAACAGAAGAAAAGACGCTGGAACTACCTGTTAGGGAATTCAAAAGTCTGATACTCAGGGCTCTTCAAGAGAATAGGAAAGAGATAAGGAAAAATGCAGACAAAATCATGAAAAACATAGACAAAACCAACCAAAGCAGCCAAGATCAAGGAAAACACAGACAAATCATTGGAAGAATTCATGAAACTAATACAAGAAAAAAAGTCAAATAATTAGAAATCATACAAAAACAGCAATTAGAAATCCTAAAGATAAAAAAATTTCAGAAACGCATAACACGATAGAAAGTTTAGGAGCAAATTTGAAACAATGGAAGACAGAATCACTGAAATTGAAGACAAATCCACAGGCGCCACTTTGTTAGAGGAAAATCAGACAAAAGAATGAAGAAGAATGATGAAAACCTAAGAACTATGTGGGATAGAGTCAACGGCAAAAATTTGCATGTGACCAGAGTTCCGGAACAGGGGGAGAAAATGGAAAACACACAGAGGATCATTGAACATTTGCTAATAGAAAACTTCCCTAATTTCATAAAAGATGAAAACCTGATCAACCAAGAAGTTCAAGGAACCCCATATAGGATAGACCCCAAAAGACAGCCACCAAGACATATCATAATCATATTCTCTAAAACCAAAGACAAAGAAAGCATCTTGAGAGCAGCTCAAGAAAAAAGAATTCACATAAAAAGGGGAAACAGTTAGACCAAGCTCCGATTACTCGACAGAAACCATGAAGGCAAGAAGTCAATGGTAAGTATCTTAGGCTGGGTTCTTTACAGAAGCAAAACCAGTGAAGCACATAAATATAAATATAATTTATATATATAGGTTTATATCAAGGAAATGGCTCATATGATTGTAGATGCTAGAACATCCCAAGTCCGTAGACCAGGATAGAGGCTTCTATCAATTCACGTAGCCGTAGGGGCTGGCAAACCCAAGATTGGCAAGGCAGAGAGCAGGGCTCTTGCTCACAGCCTGTGAAGATCAACGAATCCCAAGACTGGCAGGCAAGACCGCAAGTTTTCTCCTGATTACCATAGCTGCAGGGGCTGGCGAACTAAAGATCAGCAGGTCGGAGAGCAGGGCTCCTGCTCACAGGCTGTGAAGGTTGATGAATCCAAGATCGGCAGATAAGCTGATAGCTCGAGTCCCCAGAACTGGAGGTCAGACGAACAGGAGGCAGCTGCAGGATCCAGAGCGAGCAAAAAGGCAGAATGTCTGCTTATGTTTGGATGCAGGCCACACCCACAAAGGAACTCCCTTTCAACTGATTGGCTACTCACAGCAGATTCAATCATGGGAGTGATCACGTATAAACACTGAGAATCATGGCCCAGCCAAGTTGACACACAATCTTAATCATTACAAGAAGATGTATATAAAACCCTGAAAGAAAAAAATTGCCAACCAAGAATAATATATCCTGAAAAACTCTCTCTCAAATATGATGGCAAAATTAGGACATTACCAGATAAGCAGAAATTAAGATAATTGTAAAAACCAAGCCAAACTTACAAGAATTATTAAAGAGAGTTCTTTGGTTAGAGAACCAACAACATCAGACACCAACCTGAATCTAGGACACAGGTCAGTATCAGCCAAATACTGACCTTGGTAATGAACTCTCATGGATAAAACAAAACTAAAAGATTCAAAACAGGGAACTAGACACGTCAGTCTGTTCATGACAACAATGTCAGAACAATGAAAGGGGGGAATATGTGGTGTAGATATAGAACTTTCAAATGGAGAGGACATCAAGGTGATATCAAGCAATAAAAGACTGGTTCAAACTTCGGAAGATAAGGGTAACCTATCTTCAAGGTAACATAGAAGAAACTTAACAAACCTACTCAACAAAATAAAGACAAAAACCAAAGTCTCAGTAAACACAAAATCCACAATAATGAAAGAAGTGAAAAGAAATTACACAAACAAAAGGAGCTCAGCACAGGAGATTAAGAGAAACAAAGACAACATCAGCACCACAAAAAAAGCACTACAAATTGACAACAATAAACTCATACCTATTGATAATCACACTGAATGTAAATGGCATAAATGCACCTGTAAAGGCACAGAGAGTGAAAGAATTGATCAAAAAAATATGACCCATCAATATGATGTCTACAAGAAATACAACTTAGACACAAAGACATAAATATATTAAAAATCATAGGATGGAAAAAAATATATCAAGCAAACAGCAAACAAAAAAGATCAGCGGTGGCAATACTGATTTCAGATAAAATAGACTTTAAGGTAAAATCCACCATAAAAGACAAGAAAGGACATTATATAATGATTAAAGGGACAGTCCACCATGATGACATAACTATAATAAATATGCATGCAACGACAGGCTCCAAAATACACAAACACAGCACTGAAAGGAGAAACTGATATTTCCACAAAAATAGGAGGAGACTTCAACAACCACTCTCGGTAAAGGACTGAATATCTAAAAAGAAACTCAGTGAAGATACAGAAGTTCTTAAGGCTGCAATCAACCATCTTGACCTCATAGACATATATAGAACACTCCACCCAACAGCAGCAAAGTATACATTCTTTTTGAATGCACATGGAACATTCTCCAGAATAGACCACATCTCAGGCCACAAAACAACCTTCAACAAAATAAAAAACATTGACATAATGTAAAGCATCTTCTCTGATCACAGTGCCATAAAAGTAGAAATTAATAACAGGAAGAGCAAGGAAAAAAAATCAAAGACATGGAAACTGTATAACACCTTGCTTCAGAACCACTAGGTAATAGAAAAAATCAAAGATGGAATAAAAAAAATCCTGTGACTCAAATGAGAATACAAACACATACCAAAACCTTTGGGACAAAGCAAAGGCAGTACTCAGAGGTCAATTTATAGCAATAGATGCATGCATCAAAAAAGAAGAAAGGGACAAAACCAAAACGTTAGCTGCACAACTCGAACAAATAGAAAGAGAGCAGCAAAAGAAGCCTACCGCCACCAGAAGAAAGGAAATAATAAAGATTAGAGCAGAATATATGAAATTGAGAATAGAAAAACAATAGAATCAATAAAACTAAAAGTTGGTTCTTTGAAAGGATCAACAAAATCAACAAACCACTAGCCAGACTGACAAAAGAAAAACAGGAGAGGACATAAATAACCCAAATAAGAAATGAAATGGGGGACATTACAACAGACCCAATTGAAATAGAAAGGATCATAACAGAGTGCTATGAAAACTGTACTCCAACAAATTTGAAAACTTAGAGGAAATGGATAAAATTCTAGAAACACACTACCTACCTAAACTAACACAAACTGATGTTGAAAATCTGAACAGACCTATAACAAGAGAAGAGATTGAAAAGGTAATAAAAAAATGCCCAACAAAAAAAAAGCTCTGACCCAGATGGCTTCACTGAAGAATTCTACCAAACATTCAGAGAAGAGCTTACACCAGTAGTACTCAAGCTATTTCAGAGCATAGAAAAGGAAGGGATACTTCCAAATTCATTCTATGAAGCCAGCATAACCCTGATACCAAAACCAGGCAAAGACAGCACAAAAAAATTGCAGACCAATATCTGTCATGAATATAGATGCAAAAATTCTCAATAAAATTATAGCCATAGAATTCAGCACCATAGAAAAAAAAATAATACAGCACAACCCAGTGGGATTCGTACTAACTATGCAAGGATGGTTCAACATTAGAAAATTAGTTAACTTAATCCACCAAATAAATAAAATAAAGGATTCACATGATCGTCTCAATCGATGCAGAAAAGACATTAGATAAAGTCCAACACCCATTCCTGATAAAAACTCTTAATAAGACAGGAATAGAAGGGCGATTCTTAAACATAATAAAGGGCATCTGTAGAAAACCAACAGCCAGCATCATTCATAATGGACAGAGACTGAAAACATTCCCCTTGAGTACAGGAACAAGAAAGACATGGATGCCCTGTATCACCACTCCGATTTAAAATTGTGCTGGAAGTCCTAGCTAGATCAATAAGGTAAGAAAAAGAAATAAAGGTCATCCAAATTGTTAAGGAAGAAGTAGAACTATCTCTATTCGTGGATGATATGATACTATATATAGAGAACCCTAAAAACTCCACAGGAAAACTACTGGAACTAATAGAAAGATTCAGCAGAGTAGCAGGATACAAGATAAACATACAAAATTCAGTTGGATTCCTATACACCAGTAAAGCGAACTACAAAAAGGAAATCAGGAAAGTAATTCCATTTATTATAACCCTTAAAAAAATAAAATACTTAGGAATAAATCTAACCAGGGATGTAAAAGACCTATACAAAGAAAACTACAAAGCACTACTGCAAGAAACCAAGAGACCTACATAAATGGAAAAGCATACCATCCTCGTGGATATGTAGACTCAACATTGTGAAAATGTCAATTCTACCCAAAGCAATCAACAAATACAATGCAAGCCCGATCCAAATACCAACAGCGTTCTTTAACCAGATGGAAAAACTAATCATTAACTTTATATGGAAAGGGAAAAGGCCCCAGATAAGTAAAGCATTATTTAAGAAGAAGAAGAAAGTAGGAGGCCTCACACTACCCGACCTCAGAGCCTACTATACAGCTGTGGTAGTCAAAACAGCCTGGTACTGGTACGATAGACACACTGAGCAACGGAACAGAATCGAGAACTCAAATGTAGATCCATCTACCTGTGGCCACCTGATCTTTGTCAAAGGCCCAAAGTCCATTAAATGGGGAAAAGACAGTCTCTTTAACAAATGCAGCTGGGAAAACTGGATGTCCATCTGTAAAAAAATGAAACAGGAGCCATACCTCACACCATACACAACAACTAATTCAAAATGGATCAAAGACCTAAATATAACACCTAAAACTAGCAGGCCAGGCCAAGAAGGCAGAATAATCAGACACTTCCTGTTGTCCCTCTTACAACAAAGACCCAGAAAAACAAGTGAATCGATTATATATGACAATCTAGGAGCCCTGATCATCAAAGACAAAGCTGAAGAGTCAGACTGAGTGGCAGGGGGAAGGAGAGACTATTCAAATCCAGCAAAGAAGTGCCAGTCGTGACGTTACTGGCACTCTGCTGGCTGGGTTGGCTGGTTCACACGGGCTGATGCTAGCAGTAGCATTTGGGATGCATCTCACCATGTGGGGAGACGCTATGCCATGAAGAGTCTGCACAGGCCTCTGGAGCCAGGTGGAAGCAGCACTGGACCTGTGAAAGTTAAGTGCAAGAATCTAACCTATGGTGCGGGGTCAAGATAACCTCTCCCTCTCTGGGAGTTTCACAGTGGATAAGTGCCTCTTTCCCCTCACCCACCCCCCACCCCACTCCGCTCCAACACCAGTCCGACAATATTCAATAACTGCCACACCTCCTAAGCCAGATCTCAGGACTATCTGCACCCAGACCAGTCTCATGGCTTTAAAAAACCACCATGCCCCCTAAGCTGAGAACTCAGGGTAGATCAGGAGTCCCTAACCCTTTGCCTAGGCACTGGCATAAGGGGTCCACAGACTTGCAGTGCCCTTCACCCCTGCCTAGACTTGTGTGGGCCGATTCAACACTGCATGTCCTCATTAGCATAAAACAAGGGTATACATCCAAAACCTATTTTCAACTGCTGTAGCCAAAGGGGAGTTGCAGATTCCTGACATTTGACATTGCCCTGCCCATTAAGCAGGGACCTCACCCGCCCACATCAGGGCCTGAGAGCTGGTAGTATCACCCACTCCATCTAGGCACTCACATCAGGGGTCTAAGAATAAGTGGTGCTTCCTAGTCCCTCCAGCCAACAGTATCGACTGCCCAGAGACCAGCTGCAAAACCCACTACACGACGCACTTTAGGGGACAGGGACAAGCCCTCCAACCAGGCAACTGGGGGCAGCCATCAGCCCCATGCCTTGCTCTGCATATAGCCCCCTACTGCACCCAGATACCTGTGCCTGCTCCGAACACCCCTACACAGCCCTACCCATCTAGGACTGTAGGTGAGAGTGCAGCACATACTGGGTGGCTGATGACCTGGACACCTGTGCCACATCCGCACAAGAAAAGTGAACAGACTCCGGGGCTCACACACCTAGTAGCTGCTCTAACTACCTAGAGACAGGACATGAGAGCTTCAAAGACGCCAATAACCAAAGTAGCTCACATGCCCAGCCTACTTGGGCATATCAAAATAAAACAAAACAAAAAGCTGGGACACAGTAAACAAATATACAATAAATAAATATAATAACTTATTGATGGCTTGGAGACAATAGTCAATATCAGATCACATAAAGAAGCAGGTCAAGATGACTCCAGCAAGCGACCAAAATGAAGAACCAAAAAACCTTCCAGAGGAAGACAAAGTCATGGAATCACTGGAGATAGAATTCAAAAGATTAATATTCAAAGTTCTCCAAGAGATCAGGAATGAAATCATGCAAAACTCAGACGTAGCCAAGGAACATACAAACAAAGCAATAGAGAAATTCAGGAAAACAATACAAGAACACAACAGCAAATTTAACAGGCTGCTGGAAACCATAGAGAGACAGCAACTAGAAATCCAAAAGATTAACAATAACGTCTCCAAATTAGACAACTCACTAGAAGATCATAGGAGCAGAACTGAGGCAATGGAAGTCAGAATTAGTGAGATTGAAGATAAAGCACTTGACACTAATTTATTTGAGGAAAAATGAAAAAAAAAGAATTAAGAAAACATGAAGAAAACCCTAAGAATTATGTGGGACACTATCAAGAGGAAAAACCTACAAGTGATTGGAGTACCAGAACAGGGAGGATAACAGAAAATACAGAAAGAATTGTTGTAGATTCGCTGGCAGAAAACTTCTCTGATACGGTGAAAGATGAGAAGATATCCAAGAAGCTCATCGAACCCCACAAGAGTAGATCAAAATAAAGTCACCAAGCATATTAAAATCAAACTTGCCAAAACCAAAGACGAAGATAGAATCTTGAGAGTGGCTAGGGATAAACAAAAAGTCACCTACGAAGGAGAATCCATATGACTAAGCTCTGACAACTCAGCAGAAACCATGCAGGCAGGAAGGCAATGGGATGACATATATAAAGTCTTGAAGGAAAAAAATTGCCAGCCAGGAATTATATATCCAGCAAAACTGTGTCTCAAATATGATGGTGAAATTAGGGCATTTCCAGATAAACAGAAGTTAAGGTAATTTGTAAAAGCAAAACCAGAATTACAAGAAATATTAAAGGGAGTCCTCCGGTTAGAGAACCAACAGTATCAGAAAAAAACCCAAGACTAGGACATAGGACAGAACAACCGGATATCAACCCAGATAGGGAAGTCACAAAAACAAGACAAAGCTAAAAGACTGAAAATAGGGAAAAAGAGATGTCAGTATGTAAACAATGACAATGTCAAAACAAAAAAGAGGGACTAAATAATGTAGTCATAGAACTCCCATATGTAGAGGAAGTTAAGGCGATATAAAGAAATAAAAGATCGGTTTAAACTTAGAAAAATAAAGGTAAATTTTAAGGTAATCACAAAGGAAGCTAATGTATATACCCATCCAAATAAAAAAGAAGAAAAACATAAAGACTCAGCAAACACAAAATCAACAATAATGAAAAAGATGAAAAGAAAATACATAAAGAAAAACAACTCAGCGTAGAAGGTTAAGTGGAACAAAGAAACTGTGAACAACACACAAAAAAAGACATCAAAATGACAGCACTAAACTCATACCTATCAATAATTACGCTGAATGTAAATGGACTAAATGCACCAATAAAAAGACAGAGAGTGGCAGAATGGATTAAAAAAACACGATTCATCTATATGCTATACTTACAAGAGATACACATTAGATTCAATCACAAACAAACTAAAACTCAAAGGATGGAAAAAAATATATCAAGCAAACAACACCCAAAAAAGAACAGGAGTGGCGAAATAGACTTTAAATCAAAATCCACTGTAAAGGATAAGGAAGGGCACTATGTAATGATTAAAGGGTCAATACACCAGTAGGACATAATCATAATAAATATGAATGCACCCAATGACAGGGCTCCAAAATACATAAACTTTAACAGCATGGAAAAGGGAAATAGACAGCTCCATAATAATAGTAGCAGACTTCAACATACCACTTGTGGTGAAGGGCAGAACATCTAGAAAGAAACTCACTAAAGACACAGAAGATCTAAATGCCACAATCAATCAACTTGACCTCATAGACGTATACAGAACACTCCACCCAACAGCAGCCAAATATACATTCTTTTCCAAAGCACATGGAACATTCTCCAGAATAGACCATATTTTAGGCCACAAAGCAAGCCTTAACAGAATCCAAAACATTGAAATATTGCAGAGCATCTTTTCTGACCATAAAGCCATAAAAGTAGAAATCAATAACAGAAACAGCTAGGAAGAAAAATCAAATACATGGAAACTGAACAATACCTTGCTCAGAAACTACTGGGTTATAGACGAAATCAAGGATGAAATAAAGAAATTCATAGACTCAAATGAGGATGAAAACATACCTTACCAGAAACTTTGGGATACAGCAAAAGCAGTGCTTAGAGGTCAATTTATTGCACTAAGTGCACACATCCAAAAAGAAGAAAGGGCCAAAATCAGAACATTAACCCTACAACTTGAACAAATAGAAAGCAGCAAAAGAAGCCCTTAGGCACCAGAAGAAATGAAATAATAAATATTAGAGCAGAAATAATGAAATAGAGAATAGAAAAACAATTGAAAGAATCAACAAAACCAGAAGTTGGTTATTTGAAAAGATCAACAAAATCGACAAACCATTGGCCAAACTGACAAAAGAAAAAACAGGAGAGGAAGCAAATAACCCGAATAAGAAATGAAATGGGTGATATCACAACAGACCCAACTGAAATAAAAAGGATCGTAACAGAATACTATGAAAAGTTGTACTCCAACAAATTTGAAAACCTAAAGGAAATAGACAAGTTTCTAGAAACACACTACCTACCTAAACTAACCCAAACCAAGGTAGAAAAATTAAATAAACCCATAACAAAAGAAGAGATTGAATTGGTTAAAAAAAAAAAAAAAAAACTCCCAACAACAGCAACAAAAAATCCCTGGCAAGGACAGCTTCACTGGAGAATTCTACCAAACTTTCAGAGAAAAGTTAGCACCATTACTACTAAAGGTATTTCAGAGCATAGAAAAGGAAGAAATACTCCCGAACTCATTCTATGAAGCCAGCATAACCCTGATACCAAAGCCAGGTAGAGACATCCCCAAAAAAGAATATTACAGACCAGTATCCCTCATGAACATAGATGCAAAAATCCTCAAAAAGGTTCTATCCAATAGAATTCAACAGCATATCAAAAAATAATTCATCATGACCAAGTGGAATTCATACCAGGTATGCAGGGATGGTTCAACACTGGAAAATCTGTCTGTCTAAACCATCACATAAATAAAACAAAAGATAAGAACCACATGATTTTATCAATTGATGCAGAAAAGTCATTTGACAAAGTCCAACACCCATTTCTGATAAAAACTCTCAGCCAGAATTGGAATAGAAGGGAAATTCCTCGACATAATAAAGCACATTTATTCAAAGCCAACAGCCAACATCATTGTAAATTGAGAGAGACTGAAAGCATTTCCCTTGAGAACGAGAACCAGACAAGGATGCCATTTATCACCACTCTTATTCAACATTGTACTGGTGGTCCTAACGAGAGCAATAAGGCAAGAAAAGAAAGTGCATCCAAATTGGTAAGGAAAAAGTAAAAGTATCCCTATTCGCAGATGATATGATCTTATACACAGAAAACCCCAAAGAATCCATGAGAAAACTATTGGAACTAATAGATTTCAGCAAAGTATCAGGATACAAGGTAAACATAACAAAAATCAGTTGGATTCCTCTACACCAACAAAGAGAACATCGAAGAGGAAATCACCAAATCAATGCCATTTACAATAGCCCTCAAGAAGATAAAGTACTTTGAGAAATCAATCTAACCAGAGACGTAAAAGACCTATATAAAGAAAACTACAAAACACTTCTGCAAGAAACTAAAAGAGACCTACATAAGTGGAAAAACATACCATGCTCATGGATAGGAAGGCTCAACATTATGAAAATGTCAGTTCTACCCAAAGCAGTCTACAGATGCAGTGCAATCCCAATCCAAATTCCAATGGCAATGGATAATTTTAGTAACTCTCTAGTGAAGAGCCTGTAATTTAGCCTTCATTTGATGTTATGTTACTGAAATAAGTTTCTGCTGCTGGGTGATTTCAGTTTTTTTTTTTTTAAGTATTATTTCTGTATTGGTGGTAAGTTCATACACGTAGATTCTGAAAAGAATGTGTTTCTGATTAATGTATGGCTGTAACAAAGTATGAGGAGCCCTGGTAACACAGTGGTTAGCTCACTCAGCTGCTAACCAAGAAATCCATGGTTTGAACCCACCAGCCACTCCGCGGGAGAAAGACATGGCAGTCTGCTTCCATAAAGATTTGTAGCTTTGGAAACCCTATGGGGAAGTTCTCCTCTGTCCTGTAGGGTCTCTATGAGTCAGAATCGACTCGATGGCAGTGGATGGGTTTGGGTACCAGTGTATATGCTTCTGACCTATTTTCTCTGCTTTCACAGGGTCGTTATGGTTGCTGTCGCTTTCTAAGAGATGGATATAAAACTCCTAAAGAGGTAGGTTTCTTTCCCTCAAAATGAACCTAAGGCAGAATGGTCACTGCTATCTTCATCCTCTTTCAAAGAAAAAACTGACTGATGGTACTTATATAGACCAGTACAGAGGGTAACAGTAACTGATGTTTGCTGCCTTTGTTGGGTTTAGTTGTTAAATTTGCCAGTGTGTGAATCTTTCTGGATGCAATAATAGGTATAGAGGAAGGTACAGTTCCTCGTGGCCCCCTCTTCCACCTCTTGCAGGTAGTTAGTTATAAGCAGTTGTTGATCTTGAAAAGTAAAGTTCTTTTTGTTTATTTGTCAAATTTTCCCCTTTTAAATATCAGTGGGGAAAATTAAGTGTTATTAAAGAGAATCAATGGTCTGTAAGAAGAAACACTTGCAATGGCAATGCAAATATATTTTAAGACTTAGATACGCTGGTCAAGAGCCATTATACTTTTTTTTTTTAATCATGGAGCTCAAACTCTTCTGGAAGATGTTGTCTTCTACCTTGCTTCCACTTCATTCTTTAGCCCTGAATTTGACTTTAGCCCCTACCAATCTGCTAAAATTATGCTCTGAGAGATCATTGTAATCTCCTAAATGACCAATCCAATAGCCTTTTATCAAATCCTTGTTCTCCTTGTCTTCTCTGTAGTATTTCACTATTTTCCCATTTCAATTCCACTACACTACACCATCCTGATTCTTCTCCTCTCCTCTGCCCTTCATTCATGCAACTCTGAGGGTTTACTGACAGTGTGTTCTTGGGCTGTTTATTTTATATTAGTACTCTTTCACAGAGTTCATCTCTAACTTGTGCTTCATGTGTCACCTCTATGAGGATAATTCCCAAACCTTCGCCTCTAGTTGCCCATCTAGATATTTCTATTTGTGTCCTGCCATTACCTCAAACTTAACAAGTGTAAAACCAAACTCAACTTTCTTGCAAACCAATCTCACTTCTTCATATACTCATCTGTGATGCCATTATTATCCCTGTTCCCCTAGTTAGAAGTCACATCATAGAGTCCTTGTTAAAGATAGAGAATGTGTACGTGCTCTTCCTTCCCTGACCACCTTCTCCAAAACAGTCAGTAGTGAACTCCATACTGTAATTCCTCTGACATAAGACAGACTTTGTTTATTGGTTTTTTTTTTTTCCAGGATCCCAATCGTCTGTACTATGAACCAGCTGAGCTAAAGTTATTTGAAAACATTGAGTGTGAATGGCCATTATTCTGGACATACTTTATCCTTGATGGGGTCTTCGGTGGCAATGCAGAACAGGTAATGAGCTGCTGAAAGAGCTTTTCCTAATAGGGAGGAGACAAAGTTGTGTTCTAAGACTAGTAGCTCAGGGCACTAGGTTAAGAATTGGGAGTCCTGGATTTTTCTTTCCTTTCTGTTTCAATTTTTTTTGGAGGGGGCGGTGGTTCACTACTGACCATTGAGTAGCTCACGTGTTGTCATTGACTTCTTCTCTTTCTCTGTTTATAAGATGAGAATATTTTTTTTGTCCTCAGTAAAGATGAAGATACCCCTAAAGTCCTTTGAATGTCACAAAATCTTGTTGTTAGTGCAAGGTACATTCAGTTCTGCTGTAGTGTGGCATATGCATTTCTTAAAAAGCACCATGCTATGATAATCAAGAAATAAAAACTACAGGGCTAATGGAAAGATAGGCTTAGGGACACAACACTTAAA
This sequence comes from Trichechus manatus latirostris, assembly GCF_000243295.1. Lineage (NCBI taxonomy): Eukaryota > Metazoa > Chordata > Mammalia > Sirenia > Trichechidae > Trichechus > Trichechus manatus. The sequence goes on along the minus strand of NW_004444006.1, from coordinate 9,775,542 downwards.
AACTTTGTCAGTAACACATAAAAAATTATAGAAACCTAATAAGAGCTGTATCATAGCTTTATACATGTTAAATGGTTAAGAAATACATAAATACTATGGTATATATGGCACTTTTACCTTGAAAAAGGCCTGAAGTTTTCTCTGTAAATGTGTGCCCATATTTACTCCACCAGCCCACCTGTCTGGCTCCCATGCCTGCCACCCTAAATGTGAAAGGAAGAGAACAAAAGAGTGGGAGAAAAACAGTGAGAGAAAAGAAAGAAAAAAAAAACAGATGGAAAATAAAAAACAGGCTGAGAGGAAAATTAGAAAGGGGAGGGCACGTGGCTATGCAGCCAGGGTGGCCATCGGAAGGGTTGCAGCTTGTGAATTTTTGTGAAGTGGCAGAAGGAGAGTTATCTGAAATCACATGGAAAGTTGTAACAACAGATGCGAATGGATATGGCTCATTTTCCTGGTGAGGTGTGTGCATGTGTGTATTTTTTTGTATCCTTACGCAGCTCAGTTTAGCTGAGTGCGTTCTCAGAGTGAAATTGTGCATGAGCAAGTGTGAAATTCATGTTATGCTCAAATTGTTCTCTAATACATCAAATGCATTGGAACAAAACAAGTGCTATAGCACAACTGTATTTTTTTACTATAAATTACAGAGTTTTTTAATGTATGCTAATCTGGAGCAAATTGTTAAGCAAAGAATATAAGCTTGACTTCAATAAAAACTTAATTTGGTAGGGAAAAATATAGTTTTTAAAAAGCTAATACATCCTAAAGTCAAGAAGCTATTCCTAGGATAGTACATAGTGAATAAAAACAGGCCTTTGGAGGTGGGCTGACCTGCGCTAAAATCTGAACTCAATCACATACTTGCTGTGCGATCTTCCACAAGTTTATAACTCCTTTGAGCCTTAATTTCCCTTTAAAAAAGTGATAATTACGCATACCTGCTAGTATGGTTATTAAAACTAAATGCAGTAAAGTATGCAATAGTATTTCACCTATAGCAAACATTTAGTAAATGCAATTTCCTTTCCTCTCCCTTTCACTAGGTGAAAAAGTTCCTTTGCAATAGGACTTTCTTTGGCCACAACCTTCCCTTAGATCCCCAAGGGAACTCTCTGTATAAGTTTTTTTCTGCCTTTCTTTTATCTGCAGGTTCAAGAGTATAGAGAGGCTCTTGAAGCAGTCCTTATCAAGGGCAAAAATGGAGTCCCACTTCTGCCAGAGCTGTACAGTGTTCCTCCTGACAAGGTGAGTTGGACAGTGCTATCGCATGGAGCTGAGAGGAGTAATACTTTGAAAGGATTACCTCATTTGAGTAAAATAATTTTCAGTTTTTAATAAAGTTTTAAAAGTTTGTCTTTAGTTATAGGACAACAGAAATAGGATTTTATTCGTTTAAAAATAAACTTTTTAACAGTCTCAGTTATGGCACTGTTGCAAAGCTAGATAAGGACAAGACCAGATCTTGAGGTTGTGAATGATATGGGTATCAGTAGGCAGAACTAGAGTGATCTTTTGTCTGAGTTCTCAGGATTTGGGATTCCTGCTTTCAGGTTAGTATCTGGGATTGTTTGAGTAGATAAGGCTTGGAAAACAAAGTATGTACTGTCTTCATTTTCCCAAAATGCCAGTGAGGAGTACCACTGTTCCTCTTAACCATTGGAAAAGAACATTATAGACATTGGAGAAACGCAGTCTTCCATTCTGGTGGAGATGGGTAGAATAAGCTTCTAGCAGCATCAGCAGCATCACCTGAGAGCTTGTTAAAATGCAGATTGCAGGCCCCACCCTAGACTTAGGGAATCAGAATCCACTTTTTAACAAGATCCTCAGGTGATTTGTACGCACATTACAGTTTGAGAAGCCCTGCCCTAGGCTATACCCATTGCCATCAAGTCGATTCCAACTCCTGGCGACCCTATAGGATAGGGTAGAACTGCCCCCTAGGGTTTCCAAGGAGCAGCTGATGGATTTGAACTGCCGACCTTTTGGTTAGCAGCCAAATGCTTAACCACTATGCCACCAGGGCTCCTTGCCCTAGACTATAGCGCTTGACTTTTCATTGCATTGCATATGTGACTGCTTTATAGGATAGAAATCAGAATCCAGACTCAGTCTTTTTATTGTGTAGTGTCTTAAACCTTCCATTATTCTCAGGTGGCCTATTCATCTTTTCTCTTAGGTTGATGAAGAATATCAGAATCCTCACAGCGTGGATCGGGTCCCCATGGGCAAGTTGCCTCACATGTGGGGTCAGTCTCTATACATCTTAGGAAGCTTGATGGCAGAGGTAAGGGGAAACTTAAAGGCTGTCCATTTTTTTTCTGCCTTAGTCACCATAATAATTGGATTAGTGAGTAGCTCATTAAACCTGAAGGATATGTCTTTTGCTTTTGTACTTTGCTGTAATTACAGGTTCTCAGAATGAGGAGTATGGCCAACCCTTAAGAAAAATCTTTCTGCCCTGCAACCATGTCCTTTTTGCTGCCCAGAGCTCCCTATTTTGGTTCTGTACTTGAAACTGCCCAGGGATCCTGGATCTTTCCTTTTCAAAACTTCCCTCAGTGCCTTGCCTGGTGACTGGAGCCTGTTTATTTATGTATTACAACTTGCAGCTGTTTTTTATTTGCGTGGTTGATTGGTTTGTTTTTTTTTTTTTTTTGTTCGTTTTCTGCTGTGGCCATGGCTATTTGATTATCTTTAGTTGAATGTAGCAAAAATAGGCAGATGATTTGTTTAGAATAATCCTTTCCCAGTGACTTTCTCATTCAATTAGAAAAAATTAAATGCAATGAACAAAGGAGAAAATAATGAATGATATTCTTGAGGGAAAAATGAGAGAGTTCATAGTACTTCATAAATAACAAACTCAAGTCAAAAGATTTCTGCTGAGGAGGAAGTATAGCAGGCAGACATATGAATAGATGAGAAAACAGGACTAATGACTTAATTAATAATAAGCATTGTGATCTGATCATCTGAATCATGTATATATCCAGAGAAGTTAGAGCGTATAATCAGAACACTTTTTGTTTATTTATAGTTTATACCCTACCTATTTCCAAAAAAAGAATTTATGGTGGCCACTAGAAATTAACTCCAGATAAGATTAATTTGGATGTGAGTTTGTGCAGCTCAAACATTTTCATACAGTGAAGGTATTTATTTTCTAACCATACCTGTTTCTTGCATATTACACTGCAGGTTTATGGGCCCTGGAATGTGGTTTCCCCTCAAACATTAGCTTTTTTTTTTTTGGATACTTAATAATATGTCTTTTTATGGTTTTTCTTTAGGGATTTTTAGCTCCTGGAGAAATTGATCCCCTGAATCGTAGGTTTTCTACTGTACCAAAGCCAGATGTTGTGGTTCAAGGTATGTATTTTTATTCCCAGCAGCAGAAACTTTATGTTAAATGTCTAGTTAGAGGAAGACTTCTTTCGGTCAGTAAATCATGACTTTATTCTTTATCTTGAATTTTGTTAGGCTTCAAAAAGTATATCATGAGCTTGGTTTGGTTTAATTTCAAAATTGCTATTAATTGGTAGACACATGAGATTAAGTATTTGTCAAAACCCATAGGACTGTACAACACAAAGAGTGAACTCTAATGTAAATCATGGATTTAGTTAATAATGTGTCAATACTGGTTCATCAGTTGTAACAACTATACCACAGGAATGCAAGATGTTAATAGGAGAAATAACTTGCAGTGGAGAGGGAATAAATGGTAACTCTGTGGACTTTTTCCACAATTTTTCTGTAAACCTAAAACTGCTCTAAAAAAATCAAGTCTTAAAAAATACATACGTACATATATATACATTGAAAAAATTGCTATTAATCTTAATCATGAACAAATGATGTGTTAGGATATCAGAGGATTCCAAAATATTAACCACTCCTTGCTTCTTGAAACTCTTTTCTTTTAATTGTCATGGCATTGTAGCCTCCCACTTATGTCTGATTTCTCTCTGACCATTTCTTCTCTACTTTTTCTGCTTGTACTCCTTTATTCTCATATCCTTACAATTATTCTGTACTTGGTATTTTAGTCTTGGGTTTTCTTTTTTTGTATTTTACTCCCTCAGAATAAATTTCCTTCAATGACTTCAATTATTACTTTTTCGGAGAGTGCTCCAAACCTTTATTTTTCTTCCTGACAGTCAACTTAATTTCGGGGCATCTACTGTTTGCAAGACACTGGACTGAGAGCTCTGCAAACATTTCTAGTCCCAATATCTATAAAACATCTTTACCACTGATATTTAAAAACTGACCTCTTTTGTCTCCATCCTGTCCTTTTACCTCTCCCAAAAAATGCGGATCTTCTTTCCATCTTCCTTACCTCTCTCAGTGATACTGCCATTCTCCTAGGGTAGAAAGCTTAAGGTGATTTTTTGCTTTCTAAAACCAATATCCAGTTTCTTACTAAGTTCTGCTGTGAAACTCCCTGGAAATGTCTTCAGTCACTTGACTTTGGAGTTGGTTCTATTTGGAAAATAATCCTATGGGTTCTCTAAACCTTTTTATACTTGGTATCATATATGGTCATAAAGGTGCTCTTTGCATATTAATACATATAACAAACATTATATAAAATCCCATTACACTTCCCGTTTCCTGAAAAAACTTGTTCTCCTTTGAGGTTTATGCCATCTGGCTATACTGATCTCCTGGTTGCTCTACTTTATTCATTGAAGACTTTGAGACTTGACATCCAGCCTTTCTCTTCCTCCCCAACTCCTGCCATAGTTATAGGAGATTTCAGAATCTATAGAGTCGCCATCTAGCATCCATAACTCTAGTGACATTTCCCTCTACTTCTTCTTTAGCCACTCACTCCTAGAACCAAACAGAACTATTGCACCTCAGATACCTCAGATTTCAAAAAATTCCAATATCTCCTCTCTGATCATAGCCAAACATTTCAGCTCTCTTTTTTCCTCTCATATTTGTCTCTATATTCTCCTAGTCTGCCCTTCCCTACCTCATGGTTGATTATCTCAATATCTCAATCACCAGTGCACCATACTTCTGCTACACCCAGCAGGAAAAAACACAGCCACAGATCAGTTTTACAGTCTTCATTTTCTGATCCTGTACCTGTACTTCTAAAAGCTACTAGAGAAAATTCACACAAATAGGAAGAGTGATTGTTATTGTTGTTAGGTGTTGTAGAGTCAGTTCCAACTCATAGGAACCCTGTGTACAACAGAGTGAAACATGCCTGGTCATGCACCATCCTCACACTCTTTGTTATGCTTGAGCCCACTGTTGCAGCCACTATGTCAGTCCGTCTCTTTGAGGGTCTTCCTCTTTTTCGCCGACCCTCTACTGTACCAAGCGTGATGCCCTTCTCTAGGGGCCGGTCCCTCCTGATAACATATCCAAAGCGCGTGAGACGAAGTCTCGCCATCTTTACTTCTAAGGAACATTCTGGCTGTACTTCTTCCAAGACAGATTTGTTTGTTCTTCTGACAGTCCATGGTATATTAAATATTTATCGCCAACACCATGATTCAAACACATCGATTCTTTTTTGGTCTTCCTTATTCATTGTCCAGCTTTCTCATGCATATGAGGCAACTGAAAATATCATGGTTTGGGTCAGGCGCACCTTAGTCCTCAAAGTGACATCTTCACTTTTCAACACTTTAAAGAGGTCTTTTGCAGCAGATTTGCCCAATGCAGCGTGTCATTTGATTTCTTGACTGCTGTTTCCATGTGATTGTGGATTCAAGTAAAATGAAATCCTCGACAACTTTAGTCTTTTCTCCGTTTTTCATGATGTTGCTTATTGGTCCAGTTGTGAGGATTTTTGTTTTCTTTATGTTGAGGTGTAATCCATACTGAAGGCTGTGGTCTTTGATCTTCATCAGTAAATGCTTCAAGTCCTCTTCACTTTCATAAGCAAGGTTGTGTCATCTGCATAATGCAGGTTGTTAATGAGTCTTCCTCCAATCCTGATGCCCTGTTCTTCTTAATATAGTCCAACTTCTTGGATTATTTGCTCAGCATACAGATTGAATAGGTATGGTGAAAGGATACAGCCCTGACGCACACTTTTCCTGACCTTAAACCATGAATTATCCCCTTATTCTGTCCGAACAACTGCCTCGTGATCTATGTGCAGGTCCCTCATGAGCACAATTGAGTGTTCTGGAATTCCCATTCTTCACAAAGTTATCCATAATTTGTTATGATCCACACAGTCAAATGCCTTTGCATAGTGAATAAAACACAGGTAAACATCTTTCTGGTATTCTCTGCTTTCAGCCAAGATCCATCTGACATCAGCAATAATATCCCTGTTTCCACTTAAACTCTTCTGAATCCAGCTTGAATTTCTGGCAGTTCCCTGTCAAAGTACTCCTGCAACCATTTTTGAATGATCTTCAGCAAAATTTTACTTGCGTGTGATATTAATGATATTGTTTGATAATTTCCACATTCTATTGGATTGCCTTTCTTTGGAATGGTCTCAAATATGGATCTCTTCCCGTCAATTGGCCAGGTAACTGTCTTCCAAATTTCTTGGCTGCGTCCGTTTGTTGAAACATCTCAATCGGTATTCTGTCAATTCCTGGAAACTTGCTTTTTGCGAATGCATTCAGTGCAGCTTGGACTTCCTCCTTCAGTACCGTCGGTTCTTGATCATATGTTACCTCCTGAAATGGTTGAACACCAACCAATTCTTTTTAAAACAGTGACTCTGTCCATTCCTTCCATCTTCTTCTGATGCTTCCTGCATTGTTCAATGTTTTGCCAGTAGAATCCTTCAGAATTGCAACTTGAGGCTTGAATTTTTTCTTCTTCAGTTCTTTCAGCTTGAGAAATGCCAAGCATGTTCTTCCCTTTTGGTTTTCTAACTCCAGGTCTTTGCGCATTTCTTTATAATACTTTACTTTGTCTTCTGGAGCTGCCCTTTGAAATCTTCTGTTCAGCTCTTTTACTTCATCATTTCCATTTTGGTCTTGTCTTTCTTTCCTGTCTTTTTAGTGACCTTTTGCTTTCTTCATGTATGATGTTCTTGATGTCATTCCACAACTTCTTTGGTTTCTGGTCTTGAGTGTTTAATGCATCAAATCTATTCTTGAAATGGTCTCCAAATTCAGGTGGGATATACTCAAGGTTGTATTTTGGTTCTGTGGCCTTGTTTCAATTTTCTTCAGCTTCAACTTAAACTTGCAGATGAGGAGTTGATGATCTGTTCTGCAGTCGGCCCCTGGCCTTGTTCTGACTGATGGTATTGAGCTTCTCCATCACGTCTTTCCACAAATGTAGTTGATTTGATTCCTGTGTTTTCCATGCAGTGAGATCCACGTGTATAGTCGCCCTTTATGTTGTTGAAAAAAAGGTACCTGCAGTGAAGGAGTCGTTGGCAAAATTCTATCATGTGATCTCCGGTGTTGTTTCTATCACCAAGGCCATATTTTCCAACTACTGATCCTTCTTCACTGTTTCCAAGTTTCACATTCCAATCACCGGTAATTATCAATGCAACTTGATTGCGTGTTTGATCAATTTCAAACTGCAGAAGTTGGTAAAAATCTTCAGTTTCCTCATCTTTGGCATTAGTGGTTGGTACATAAATTTGAACAATAGTCATATTAACTGGTCTTCTTTGTAGGTGTATATATATTATCCTATCACTGACAGCATTATCCTTCAGGATAGATCTTGAAATGTTCTTTTTGACGATGAATGCAACGTCATTCCTCTTCAATTCGTCATTCCCGGCATAGTAGACCATATGATTGTCTGATTTAAAATGGCAAGTATCAGTCCATTTCAGCTCACTAATGCCTAGGATATTGATCTTTATGCTTTGCGTTTCATTTCTCATGACTTCCAGTTTTCCTGGATTCATACTTCATACATTCCATGTTCTGCAAATGGATGTTTGCAGTTGTTTCTTCTCATTTTCAGTCATGCCACCTCAGCAAATGAAGGTTCCAAAAGCTTGACTCCATCCATGTCATTAAGGTTGACTCGGCTCTTACCCAGTCGTATTTTGAGTGCCTTCCAACCTGAGGGTCTCATTTTCCAGCACTATATCAGACAGTGTTCTGCTGCTATTTATAAGTTTTTCACTGGCCAATTTTTTCAGAAGTAGACTGCCAGGTCCTTCTTCCTAGTCTGTCTTAGTCTGGAAGCTCTGCTGAAACTTGTCTACCATGAGTAACCCTGCTGGTATTTGGAATACTGGTGGCATATCTTCCAGAATCACAGCAACACACAAGCTACCACAGTATGAGAAACTGACAGATGTGTGGTGGGAACTGTCCTATAGGGTTTCCAAGGCTCTAATCTTTAGGAAAGCTGACTGCCAAATCTTTGTCCCACAGAGTGGCTGGTGGGTTCAAACCGCTGGCCTTCTGGTTAGCAGCTGAGTGCTTAACCACTGTGCCACCAGGGTTCCTTGAGCAGTGTGATACCAACTGTAAATCCACAATATTCCATTCAGCTATGTCCACAGTGCCCCTTGTCCGTCCGTCCTTCTTGTCATTAGTCAGTGTTTTCATTCTTCTCAACCACTATTCCAAGTCTTCTCTTTTCAACCCTACCTCTTGTTCTCAGCCTCATTCATGGCCAGCTGCATCATACCTGGTGATCTTAATGTTCAGATTTTTGTTGGTTTCTCAACCCTCCTTCCCTATGTATTCACCCATCCTGCCTCCTTTTCTTCATTCTCAGAAAATGAGGTATTTCTCCTTCTATTCAGTGCCATCTCCTCCTTCTGATGCTTGAGCCTATCCTCTTCCCCAGCATTCTTGAGAAATTTACTCTTTCCTGTAATTTTCAAAATCTTCCTCTCTTGAACCTCTAAGAGGAAATCACCAAATCAATACCATTTACAATAGCCCCCCAAAAGATAAAATATTTAGGAATAAATCTAACCAGAGACGTAAAAGACCTGTACAATGAAAACTGCAAGACACTACTGCAAGAAACCAAAAGAGACCTGCGTAAGTGGAAAAACATACCTTGCTCATGGATGGGAAGACTCAACATTGTGAAAATGTCAGTTCTACCCAAAGCGATCTACAGGTACAATGCAATCTCGATACAAATTCCAACGACATTTTTTAATGAGATGGAGAATCAAATCACCAACTTCATATGGAACGGGAAGAGGCCCTGGATAAGTAAAGCATTACTGAAGAAGAAGAACAAAGTGGGGGACCTCACACTACCTGATTTTAGAACCTGTTATACCGCCACAGTAGTCAGAACAGCCTGGTACTGGTACAACAACAGATACATAGACCAATGGAACAGAATTGAGAATCCAGACATAAATTCATCCACCTATGAGCA
>NW_004444006.1:9751130-9764857 GCF_000243295.1 Trichechus manatus latirostris | reverse complement strand
ACTGCCCTGACAGGGAATACAACAGAGAGTCCCTGATGGAGCAGGAGAAAAGTGGGGTGCAGAACTCAAATTCTAGTAAAAAGACCAGACTTAATGGTTTAATTGAGACTGGAGGGACCCTGGAAGATGTTGCCCCCGGGCTCTGTTAGCCCAGAACTAAAACCATTGCTGAGGCTGACTCTTCAAAGATTAGACTGGACTATGGGACATAAAATGATACTCGTAAAGAGTATGCTTCTTAGCTCAAGTAGATACATGAGATTAAATGAGCAGCTCTCACATCTGGAGACGAGGTGAGAAGGCAGAGAGGGTTGAATGGACACGGGAGATACGGTGTGAATAGAAAGAGTGTGCTGTCACAGTATAGGGAGAGCAAGTAGGGTCACAAAACAAAGTATGTATAAATTTTTGTATGAGATACTAACTTGAATTGTAAACTTTCACTTAAAGCATAACAATAATAAAAAAAATTCTTCCTCTCTCTTGGGTCTGTTTTTAGTCCATTGACATATTCATCTCCCTCTAGTTATCCTATATAACTCTTTCCTTTCTCATCAGACTTCCACTTGTCACTATTCCATTCATTCTGTAGTCCTTTACATTCTGACTTCTTCCTTACTCTTCTGAAAATGCTTTTGCTTAAGTTACCAATGACCTTTTTATTGCCTAACTCAGTAGATAATTTTAAATCTGTATCTTAGTGGATCTTTCTATTCCCTTTGACATTATTGGTCATTTATCCTCCTGCAAAATCTTAAGTCCCATGTCTTCTGTGATACCATACTCCTGAATCTTCTTGAACCTGTATTAAGTAAGTACTTTTCTATCTCATTCAGGGCTTCCTCTTTTCTTTATTCATTAGCAGTTGGTGTTCCTGAGAGTTCTGTCCTTAATCCACTGCTGTTCTTACTCTGTATATTTTTTCCTGTCTCTCGGCTCCTCCTATTCTAAACCTTTTCCTTTTTCCTACCTCCTCACTTCTTCCCTCATTCTTAGAAAATGTTTGCATCTCCTATACCACAAAGAAAATATAAGCCATGAGAGAAGAACCCCACCCCTACCCCCAGGTGTTTCTTCATCTGCCCATTCCCTGTACGTTGGAATTTCTCAAGATTATGTTTTAGATCCTCTTCTCTTCTCTATAGATCTCCTTGACCCATCTTGTCTCTTCCTATACTGATGACTCCTGAATCTATGTCAGCTCCCTTTTAGATAGCCCCGTTTGGGTGTCTTGCCTGCACTTTTAAACTCAACGTGTCTAAAATTCATCAGCTGCACCCTCCTAGCACTACACCATCCATACCTGCTTTTCCTCCTATGTGTACCACCGTCCTCCCAGTTACACAAATAAACACCCTAGGAGTCATTATCAATATCTCCCTCTCTCTTCCCCCTGTAATCAGTTAACAAGTCCTGGGTTCTTTACCTCATAAATATTTCTGAAATCTGTCTAGTTCTCTGCAGTACCAGTGTGTGAAAAGGCCGGTGTCGTGGCATCGGTCCTCCTCTAACTTCAGTGGGGAGGAGAGACAATCAAGATCAGTATTATCATCCCAAGGCTGATTCCTATGAGATGTAGGTCAGACATACCTCCTCTCTCCTCCCTTTTCACCAATTCTGACACCAGCCGTCTTTCCCACGGCACTCTCTACTTCTCTGCTGGATTTAATAATTCATTGCACTGGCCACACAGAACTCACAGACAATACTCACGATTATGGGGTTTATTAGGGCAGTAACAGGTTACAATTCAGGATCAGAATCAACAGGCTACAACTCAGGATCAGGATCAGGAAGCATGTAGGCAAAGTCTCGCTTCTTCAGTGCAAGACAGCGCTCTCAGCTCCTCTCAGCCATGCAGGGTTCCTCTTGGCCCCTGAGGACAGGCTGTACTCGGCCCCCTCAGGGCAGGTTCTTCTTGGCCCCCTAATGATAGGCTCCTCTCAGTCCCCTTAGGATAGGCCTCCTCTCAGCCCTTGGCCCTGGGTCCTGCTCGGGCCTGGCCTTTGCCTTGCTAGGGCAAGTGTTAGGAAGCTCTTTAGCTCCACCAATAAGTGCCCAGAAGCACCCCACTCCGCCAGGAAGCCTCCTGTCCAAAGATACTCAGTTCTGTTGCTCCATGGGTTGGCGCGCCCACTGTAGCTTCCTTGTTCCATGTGCTGGGAAGCCAACTGCACTGTCTCGTGCCAGTCTCCTGGTTCTGCTGCTGTTTCTCTGCCACTCTTGCTGCTGCTTCTCTGCCATGTTTGCAGCGATTTCTCTCCATCTCTAGTGTTACAGCTCTGTCTCTCTTTCCATGGGTCTAAGGGGTTCTCAGCTCAGGAACCCCGGGTCTAAAGGACACACTCCATTCTTGGCTCTTCTTTCTTGGTGGTAGTGAGGTCCCCTTTCCAGCCTCTGGGTTTGACTCTCTTTTAAGCCTAGTGATCCTAATCTAAGTAATCAACATCTCTCCCTTGCATTACTGCAGTCACTTTTTAACTGTTCTCCCTGTCTTCAGCCTAGGTCCACTATAGTCTTTCCATCTAGTCTTTAAACAGCAGCTTGAGTATGTTCTTTTTAAGAGGTAGATATGGGCATACTACTTCCCTGATTAAAAATCTGCAGGGACTTTTTATTGCCAGTCTTCTTAACATGGTTTACAAGGGTCTTTATGATCTGGCCCCTAACCCCTCTCCAGTTTTATTTCTTATCACTGTCCTTTCACACTCCATGCTCCTGCTATAAAGAACTTTTTATAATTCCTAGATCTTCCTTGTTTTATGCTGGCTTTATCCCTTGGACTTCTGCACATGCCATTCCTTCTGTCTGGAATAGTTTCTCCTTCACTTTTATCATCATCTTTACCAGGTTGACTATACTATTCAGCCCTGTGCAGGACTCAATATCAGTGTCATTTTCTCCAGGAAGGGATGATGTCTGTCTTTGTATCCCCTGCATTGGCAGTACCTACCACATAGTCAAGGAGCCCTGGTGGTGCAGTATTTAAGCACTTGGCTGCTAACCGAAGGTCGATAGTTTGAACCCACCAGCTGCTCCATAGGAGAAAGATGTGGTAATCTGCTTCCATAGAGATTAGAGCCTTAGAAACCCTTTGGAGCAGTTCAGCTCTGTCCTATAGGGTTGCTATGAGTCAGAATCATCTCAACGGCAGTGAGTTTGGCTTTTTTGGTTTTAACACATAGTCACCATGAGTCAGAGCTGACTCAATAGCAACTAACAACAACAACGAACACATAAAAACCAACCAAACCAGTTGCCATCAAGTTGACGCCAACTCATAGTGACCCTATGTGTGTCAGAGTAGAACTGTGCTCCACAGGGTTTTCAATGGCTCATTTTTGGAAGTAAATTGCCAAGCCTTTCTTCCGACGTGCCTCTGGGTGGATTTGAACCACCAACCTTTCAGTTGGTAGTCAAGCACTTAACCGTTTGCATCACCCAGGGACTCCTAACAAGGACATAGGATGCAGTAAATTAGTATTTTCTAAGTATTTTATAAAACATAAACAAAAAGCAGAGATGCTGGGGTTGAAATGCTCCTGGAGCCTCAGAGTATTTTTCACTTGCCTCTCCTTCAGTCCTATCTACTCCCACTACCAACCACAGTGGCCCCTGCAGAACCTCTAAGCTCAGTAGAACAGTTTGAAAATCACTGCCCAAGGATAAAATACATGATCCTTAAAGTGACACATAATGCCCTCCATGATGATCTAGCTCCTGTCTACCTTTCTAGATTCATTTTTTGCCACTATGCAAGGTATGTCATGCTATAGCATATATTGCGGTGTATGGAGTTTCCCCTCCCCCAAATCGTATTCTTTCTCATCTCTATGCTTTATGTTTATGCCAGACCCTCTTCCTAGAATGACCTTCCCTATTCCTGTCCCCTTATTTCTCCTGGTTAACTGTTACTCATCTTTTCAGACTCAGCTTAGGCATCACCTCTTTTAGGAAGCCTTTTCTGAAACCACCTCTCTACCCAGCCCCATACTGGATAGGTGTCACTCCTGGCTGGTCTCATAATTTGTGCATATCTTTATCTTGCAAGTTATTTTATAATCAATTTGTGTTAGCCACTTATATTACAGTGTGAGCTCTTTAAGGGAGAGACTAACTTATTCATCTCTGTATCTCTAGTGCCTAACATAGTACCTCACCCATTAAGGTGCTCAGTAAATGTTTATTGATTGGATGGGTGACCACATGTAGTTTTCTGGATTCTTCTCAGCCCATTATCATTCTCTGAACATTTTTCCCTGGAGAATCTCCTTCATTTTCATGTTTCCAGTTAGAAGTAATCAAGATGGTGTTACGTCCAGGGGTCTCTATAATCCCCATATCCTGCCCCAGACCACAGCAACCCATCACCATGAGGTTCCCAACATAGAAAAATACACAAAAGATAATGGAATAGGAAAGCAAATTAGAACTTTGTTAACTAGACTTTTGTTTTTTTTTTAAGAGAAGTGAACAAATAGAAAACAGCTAGCAAGTTGGTATATTTTTTTTATTGTACTTTAGATGAAGGTTTACAGAACAAATAGTTTCTCATTAAACAGTTAGTACACATATTGTTTTATGACATTGGTTAACAACCCCATGACATGTCAACACTCTCCCTTCTCGACCTTGAGTTCCCTATTACCAGCTTTCCTGTCCCCTCCTGCCTTCTAGTCCTTGTCCCTGGGCTGTTGTGCCCCTTTAGTCTTGTTTTGTTTTATGGGGCTGTCTAATCTTTGGCTGAAGGGTGAACCTCGGGAGTGACTTCATTTCTGAGCTAAAAGTGTGTCCCGGGCCATACTCTTGGAGTGTTAACTAGACTTTTGTCCCGAAAACCCAACATAGAGAATTCTGGTAAGCTGGAATGAGCCAAGTGCTGCATTCTCTTTTTCATAAACCCAGTCCAACACATCTACCAGTTCTAGAGGAGCAGGAGTAGAGAGCATATTTAGAGAGCATGTTTGCCCCTGGTGTTTAGTGTCAAGCCAACTGAGGCCTCACTTGGATCATTGGCCCCAGCCAGGTATCTGTCACTTAGAGGGAAAGTGAAGAGAAGAGTCAGGGAGCTGGCCTGGCCTCCTCCCTTGTGAGTAGGCTTACCACTTCTGTGATATGAGTACAAGAGGAAAAAAAGGGAGCTGTCCAGGGTCTAGAGGAGTCTTACTTCCATCCCCTACCCCCCAAAATCTCACACGCAATTTCAACTATTGTACCTCCTCTGTATTGATGACGTAAACCTTTATCCCCAACTCATCTTGCCTTCTGCCATTCTCTGGCTATAGGGCAATTCTATCATTAAGGTCTTTTTTATTGCTCTCACATTCCTGACCCTAATCTTAAGTGTACTGATATGAAAGAGCCTGGGGAATCAACTTCTGCCAATGCTATAACAAACCTCATGATGGATTTTACCTGTTTAAAAATGGAATCCCTGATATAAAGGAGCACATAGGTCCCTACTCAAAAAAACGAATCTAGTACCCTACTTGAGATCGTTTTCCCTTTTCGTTTGGATTAATATTGCTTAGTACCTGGCACAATACCTGTTTCATCAAGATTCCTCAATTATTGTTAATTTCTTCCACTTTTTTTTTTCTTCCCTTCAAAGGAAATCATGTGGCTTTAGAGCTTTTAGGTTCCAGTTGGGAAAAAAAAAATCTGTTGACATAGTGTTCTTTCTTTCCTGTAGTGTCAATTCTAGCTGAGACAGAAGAGATCAAGGCCATTTTGAAGGACAAAGGAGTTGATGTGGAGACCATTGCTGAGGTATACCCCATCAGAGTCCAACCAGCTCGGATTCTCAGCCACATTTATTCCAGCTTAGGTAAGGCAAGCCTGCTAGAATCAAAACATTATTTAAGACAGGCTGCTTTCTTTCCTTTTTTTCCCCCTTGATCTTACATTGTTTTATTAACCTGTATCTCACAAGGAATTTAATGTTTCTGGAATCCAAGTTTCCAAGCCTGTGTATCCTGGGCAGGCTTGTTAATTTTAGGTGTGCTGTGTACCCTTTTGAGCCCTGGTGGCGCAGTGGTTAAGAGCTCAGCTGCTAACCAAAAGGTCGACAATTTGAATTCAGCAGCCGCTCCTTGGACACCCTATGGGGCAATTCTCTTTTGTCCTATAGGGTTGCAATGACTCAGAATCGACTCGATGGCAGCGGGTTTGGTTTTTCTTATGTATCCTTTGGTACATAGGGCATGACTGTTATCATGCTATATTGCATTTTAATTCCAGGTGTGTGCTTAACTAACATATTCTCCCCTTTCTTGGGAGAATCTACCTGCATCATATCAGTTCTCTCCAACAAACAGAAACAAACTCTTTACTTCTTACTGTTTCAAAGCCTAGACTCCTTTTTGGGCTGCTTATTAAGTTCTTATTTCCTAGCCAAAGGAAATAAGGACTGATGGGTCCTGCTGAGTTTAATGAATGATCTAACGTTTTGGGAACTCAAGTAACAAGCTACATTTATTTTCCTGATATGATCTTTCACTTGCTTTATTCATTCATTCATAAGCATTTGTTGCTCACTTATTACGTTCTAGGTACTAGGCTAGACTTTGCAGGATGAATAGACATGTAACCAAATAATTATAGTACACCCTGATAAATGCTGTAACAATGGTGTTATTTGCAAAGTACAATTGAAACACAGAGGAGAGAGAGGATAGCTTACCTGGGGAAGTCAAGGAAGGCATGATAGATGAGGCAAACTTGATGACTTATCACTCAAATGAGTGAATTCTATTATTGCATCAGTTTCACAATACCAAAATTGCTTTAAGCATACATTTAATCATAGCCATAATTCCACTAAGGAAAAAGATTTCCTCACCAAGTGTATTCATTTACATGTGCTAATTAAACAGAATTCTCTGGCTCCCCTCAAACACTGAGTATTCTATGTCTTTCAGTTCCATAATGTTTTTAAAACTTTTTTTTAAATTATGAGATTAATCAACTTTATGAATGTAAGAACTCAATAAATATTAAGCTCAACATTATATAATGCTGGTTCTTTTTTAAGCTGTTAGCGTGCGTAAATACATTTTCATAGTTATATTCAGTCTATACATGTTACCTTGTGTTCTGTTTTTTACTTTTTATTTCATATAAATATTTTCATATATTGAAATAGCTTTGTGTTATTCCATTGCATTATAATAATTGTTCCCTTATTGTGTAGTTGAATTGTTTCCAAAATTTTTATGTTTCTACAAGCACCTTTATATAGATCACTTTTTCCTTTTTGTAATTTGTTTGGAGTATATTCCCAGAAATGGAATTCTGGATAAAAGTGTATGAACGGCTTTGTAGATCTTATTGTATATTACTAAATTATTCTTTAGAAACAGCTACCAGTTTATAGTGATCCAACTAAATGCTATAGTGTCACTATATTTTTATTTTTACTGCCCAACCAACATTGAGTTTTTATCATTTATTTTCATTAGATTAATGGTTTTAATATGTATAAATTATTTTAATTTCCTTTCTTAAATTTCCAGTTAGGCTATACATTTTCCATTTTGTTTCACTTCTTGTTTCTTTTGAAACTCTGACTCTTTTTGCCTGCTTATCTAGTTGGCGCTGTGCATTTTCACATACATTTATCAATTATTTAAGTACATTTTATAGCAAGCTTTAGTCAATGAGGTTTATAATGTATATATTTCCTATTCTGTTACTTTCTTTTAGATAATTAATTTCATTTGCCTTTGTGCAAGTTTTTAAAAATCAAATACATTCATTTGATCAGATATATCTTTCATTTCTTCAGGAATTGTAAATTTTATCTCCTTGCTTCATCTTGCTTCATCATGCTATTCTTGTTCTCTCCCATTTTAATAATTTTTAACTTACCTGAATACGAAATTGATATGTATGTGCTGACTGCAGGGAACAGGAATATAGAGAAAAGCCCAAAAGAAAAAGATAAAATCACCTATAATTCTGCTCAAAGAAAACCACTGTTTTTATTTTGATGTATTTGTTTCTAAACTTTTTTTTAAACAATAAAAACATACCTGTTTTTTAAAAAAGCAGTGTCAAAAAGCACACTTTGCAAACTATTTTTTGTCACGTAACAATAACACGATGAGCCATGTTCCATTTTGTTAAATAGCCTCGTACTACACTACTTTAATGGCTGTGTTAGCATAACATCTTCATCTTTTTGGCCATATGGAGGATAAACTTGTTTTCATAAATTAAGTAGCCTTTTTTTTTTCTATTTTTAAGATTGTCTACTTATATTCTTTTGCCATATTTCTACTAGGCAATCGTCTTTTTCTTATTGATTTCTAAGAGGTTTTTTAAGATGTTACACATTGTCTTCCACTTGTTTTCATAACATTTTTCTATTTTATTGTTTGTCTTTGCTTTTGACTTGTAGAAGTTTACATTTTAATGTGGTAAAATTTTCTCCATTTTTGGTTTCTTCCTTCACTGTTATGCTTAAAAAAATAGACCCTTCCCTAGGTCAAATATATTTTCGTTATGTTTTCTCTTAGTTCTTTATAACTGCAGTTTTACAGTTAGCTCTTCACTTAGTCTAAAATTTTAATTTTAGTTTATCCTATGAGGTAGGAATCTAAGTCTTTGACAAATAATTACTCAGTTATTCTAGCACTACTGATTGAATAATTTTTCCCATATCCACTATTTTGAAATACCACTTTGATCATTTAGGATATATATATATAAACTTACATGTGTGTATATATGTATGTTTCTGACTTTCTTTGGGGGTCTGTAGATGGCTATTTTTATTTTTCTAGTACTATATCTTTTAAATTATCATAGCTTCAACCTCACTAGTGATTGGGGAAATGTAAGATAAAACAACAATGAATTGCAATTTTTTTACCCATGAGTTTTGCAAAAGTTAAGATGGATAATATCCAGTGCTGGTGAATATGTGAATAAATAGACACTCTCAACATTGTAAATCAGAAGCATTTTGGCATTGCCTAGAAACATTTTTAATGCACATACTTTTGATCAACAATCTTCTAGGAATCTGTCCTATGTAACACTCATACAAATGTACAAGGAATATGTACAAGAATGTTTGTTACAATCTATTTTCTAATGGCTAAAAATAAAAACAAGTGAATGCCTGTAAGTAAGAATGGTTGAATTATGGTACGTCCATACAATAAAATATTATGCAGCAATTGAAAAGAATAGAGTAGACTTCTGTTTCCAGCTATGATAGAATAGCTTTTATCAGACTAACCCTCATACGGAGAACAACTACAAAGGCTGGATATTGAAGATAAAGGTATATGAAGGCATCAGAGAGAATTAAGACAGCCAGGACTTCAGAAGCCAAATACCTGGAGAGAAGGGGACCACAGAGAAGTAAGCTTATCATTCTATGTTCAGTTTCCCTTTAAGGCATTTGCTGATTCTTAAGCTGTGCCTGCATGGGGTGAGGGGCCAAGAAACCAAGGAGAAAGCCTCACTGCGGTAGGGGCACAAAAATTGCATTTCAGGACCTTTCAGTGTAGAAGGGGCTGTGGTAAAAAAAGAAAAAAAAAAAAACTCTGGCTTTCTATTGAAACCCTTAGAGGGCTACACCCTAGGAGTAAGGGCAAACCAGAAATAAATTAGCCCTCAGAAAGCCTCAAAAACAAAGCTTGAACGCAATCTTCTGAATCCCTAGTTGAACCAAGGTGATCTGATATAGAGTATCTGCCTGCCAAAATAAGCTGTATCCTTTCTGGAGGAAAATAATATCATCCAGAGTCTCTATAATTCTTAACACACTGTGTTCAGGATTAAATAAAAAACTACCAGATATGTGACAAAAGTTGTGTGATAACTTTTGCCACATATCTGGTAGTTTTTTTTTACTATTAAAGATACATTTACAACAATGATTAAAAAAAAAAGAGTAGCTGCTGAGACTGATAAGTATAGCCAAAAACCTGATGGGATTTGGTTTTTTGATTTGGAGGTTTAGGGTCATGGTTTCATAGGACATCATAGTTAATTGGATTAATAACGTGTTTAGTGCTTGTCATGGATTGAATTGTGTCCCCCAAAAATATGTGTCAACTTGGCTAGGCCATGATTCCCAGTGTTGTGTGATTGTCTACCATTTTGTCATCTGATGTGATTTTCCTATGTGTTGTAAATCCTGCCTGTATGATGTTAATGAGGCAGGATTAGGGCAGTTATGTTAATTACAGGACTCAGTCTACAAGATAAGGTTGTGTTTAAGTCAGTCTCTTTGAGATGTAAAAGAAAGAAGCCAGCAGAGGGACAGGGGGCCTCATACCACCCAGAAAGTAGAGCCAGGAGCATGCATCCTTTGGACCCAGGGTCCCTGCACTGAGAGGCTCCTAGAGCAATGGAAGATTGATGAGAAGGGCCTTCCCCCAGAGCCCACAGAGAGAGAAAGCCTTCCGCTGGAGCTGACACCCTGAATTTGGACTTTTAGCCTCCTAAACTGTGAGAGAATAAATTTCTGTTTGCTAAAGCCATCCACTTATGGTATTTCTTTATAGCAGCACTAGATAGCTAAGACAGTGCTTGTATTCTACATCCTAGTTCGATGCATAGTGCTTAGGGTCTTAAAAGCTTGCAAGCAGCCATCCAAGGCACAACAATTGGTCTCTGTTTGCCTGGAACAACAGAGGTAAAAGGAGAGTCAGGAATAGGAGGAGGATGTGGAATGTGTGACTAATTGCCTCCATGAACAACTGCGTCCTTTGCCATGAGACCAGAAGAACTGGATGGCGCCCAGCTACCATTACTGAACATTTTGAGCAAAGATTCCTTAGAAGAATCCTGATTAAAAGGGGGAAAATGCAGAACACAATGTCAAATTCTCATGGACTCCAGACTTCCTGGAGCCATGAATGTTGGATGAACCCCTGAAACTATTGCACTGAGAAAATCTTTAAACCTTAAACCAAAAATGTCCCCTGAAGTCTTCTTAAAACCAAACAATAGTTTAGCTTAACTAGTAAAAAATGTCTGCCTTGAGCATTAAGCTCTTTTAAGAACTGTCTATATGGGATCAAACTGACAGCAAGTTGAAAGATTAGATAGGAACCTTAAGGGACAGTGAATTTATTTTAATGGGGGAGAAACAACTCAGAAAAGGAGGATAAGAATGGTTGCACAACTTGAAGAATGTATTTAATGTCACTAAATTGTACATATAGAGACTGTTGAATTGGTGTATGTTTTGTTGAGTATATTCTCAGCAACAACAGCAAGATAAATAAAAGTTTAAAAAATGTTTAAAAATTACCAGATGCGCTAAGAAACCAAATGAATAAAAGCCAAAAGAAGAAAACACATCCAAAACATAAATACAGGTAATTCACATTTTGAGGTTTTCAGACTGGACTTTTAAAAACTGTGTTATGTGTTCAAGAAAATAGATTACAAAATGAAATTCACCAGAGATTTGGAATCTATAAAAAAAATTTTAGAAAAGGATCAAATGGAAGTCTTTGTTGTTGTTGTTGTTAGGTGTCATCAAGTAGGTTCCAACTCATAATGACCCTATGTACAACAGAACAAAACACTTCCCAGTCCTCTGCCATCCTCTAGAACTGAAAAATATAATAACTGAAATTAAGAATGCCATAGATGGGATTAACAGCATGTTAAATATAGCAGAAGAGAGGAGTTAATAAACTAAAAGATAGGTCAGTAGAAAATAGCTAGATTTAAGCACAGGAAAAAGGATGGAAAATTGAAAGAGCATATGAGACAGAGATGGTGAAAGTTCTGGAATTCAAGAAGCATAGGAAAAAATGGGATAGAAATTATACTTGAAGAGATAATGGCTAAGAATTTTCCCAAACTGTTATGGATTGAATTGTGTCCCCTGCAAAAAATATGTGGTGTAATCCCTAACCTCTGTGCCTTTGGTTATAATCTCATTTGGGAATGGGTTGTCTTTGTGATGTTAATGAGACAGGATTAGTGTAGGGTGTGTCTTGAGTCAATCTCTTCTGAGATATAAAAGAGATTAAACAAACAAGTGAGCTAGCAGAGATGGGGAAAGGGAGATGCCGGGCCATATAAAGATTGCCCAGGAGTAGATGCTCAGAAGAGGAAAGTTCATTCCTCCAGAGCCGACAAGAGAGAAAGCCTTCCCCTAGAGCCAGTACCCTAAATTTGGACTTCTAACCTCCTAATCTGTGAGAAAATATATTTTTGTTTGTTAAAGCCATCCACTTATGGTATTTCTGTTATAGCAGCACTGGATAACTAAGACACTGACTAAGCATACCAAATTACATATTTAAAAAGGCTGAAAAACTGCAAGATAAATATAAAGAAAACCAAACCTAAGCATATAATAGTCAAACTTATATAAATCAAAACAAAGAGAAAATATGAAAAATAACCAGAGAGAAAAGACACATTATTTTCAAAGGAGCAACAAAAAAACTTAAAGTTGAATTTTAACAGAAACAATGAATGCCACAAAACAACTGAACAGTGTCTATAAAGTGCTGAAAGAAAATAACTGCCAGACTAGACTTCTATATTGATTGAAAATGTCCTTCAGAAATGAAGGTGAGATAAAGGCATTTTCAGATAAATAAAAACTGAGAGAATGTATCACTAGCAGACTCACACTAAAAGAAGTACAAAAGGTAGTTCTTCATGTAGAAGAGAAATATCAGATAGAAGCATGGGAACTCAGGAATCATTGGAATACATGTAGGAATAAAAAGAAATGGAAAGTGTAAATATAAAAGACTATTATAAAAGGTAACAAAAGTAGAAGTAAAATAAATGACAATAATAGCAAAAAAGGCAGGCAGGGGTGAATGGAGTTAATGTTGTAAGGTCCTTGCATGATTCAGGAAGTGATAAAAGTACTAATTTAAGGTAGGTTCTAATGAGTCAAGAAAGCATATTTTAATCTGTAGAGCAGCCTTTCTCAACTAGGGTTCTGTGAGAGAATGAAGCCCTACAGAAAATGGGTGGACCATTTTTTTAGTTTTTCCAAGGATGATACTAGTACCATTTTAAAAACAAAGAAGATAAATACATACAATAGATGTCTTAGAGCTTTAGGGCATAATTCTCTGGTGAAATTCATTTGAGAAGAGCTCCTCTGGAGTAACCATTAAAAGAATAATAAAAGACTGTTTAACAAGTTAATAGAGGGGAAATGATATAATACAACAATTGATCATTGCAAAAGAAGGCAAGAAAAAAGGAAATAAAAGGGACAAATGGAAAGCAAGTAGTAATATGTGAGATTTAAACCCAAATATTCATTAATTACATTAAATTAAAATGGACTAAATACTTAAAAGTCAAAGATTGTCAAGCTGGGATAAAAGTGAAACCCAGCTATATACTATATAAAAGAGACTCACTTGGGCTATAAGGACACAGGTTGAAAGTAAAAGTATGGAAAATAATATGTCATGCAAATGGTAACCCAAAGGAAGCTGATTAACTATGCTAATATCAGACACATAAACCAAAACCAAGAAATACTACTAGAAATAATGAGAGATATTTCATGATGGTAAAGGGGTCAATTCAACAGGTAGCTATAACAATCCTTAAATTTTATATACCTAATAATATAGCCTCAAAATATATATAGCCAAAAACTATGTGTATTTTCACCAAAAAAAAAAGGTCGAGAAGTTAGAGGGTTGATACGTTGTGGGGTTGTTAACCAATGTCATAAAACAACATGTGTACTTCTGTTTCATGAGAAA